>NC_064929.1:187553582-187853582 GCF_023897955.1 Schistocerca gregaria
TTATTTGACCTTTCAGTTCAACAGCTATTAGAACTTAAAGGTAGTATGTCTGTTGAACCCCATATGCGTTCACAGACCTCACTTGATTAAGCTTCATGGTTCAGTATTTCAAGTACTTGATTTTAAGAAACTAGTTTAGCTTTGGGTACTTTTTACAGTATTTTGCTACATATCCGATAGCACTATTCAAAATGACCTCTGTCGTTCATTAGATATTAAAGACGACGAAGTCAACGTTCCACGTCCTTTCACGGAATTACATAAGTATGTCAATTTGACCCTTTTGTGGTCGAGAGAGCTTAGTATTTCGTACAGTAACTTTACACGCTTATCCAAGCGTAATCATCAAACACAATCACAGACCCCAAGTACCTGAATAATGTGTTATTCATCCCACATATTTATAACCTGCTTCTAGCTGATGGCATTTTGCTGTCCCGCGTAAATGCGTTTTGACCATCCTTAGAATTTGCTATCCCACATATATAGTTTCAGCATTCCACGTTCTATAGTTATATAAAATTGTTTTCACCCTAGGACATTACATAAACACACGCATTAACTAGCTGCGCCTTTGACCCATTCGTCGGATCAGTTTCGTAACACATTTTATGACACTCACATGGAAGAAGACAATTTCTCAATTTGAGCAGGGCGTTCCTTTCTGACACTCTCACACCATACCTGCCGGCGCCACCTCAGCTTAACTGATTGCCCGCGGCCAACAGAACGTTGGCTGGGGGTGAGGAAGGACGCATTTGACGTTTGAGCTAAGGACAACTATTGACATAGGACATACGTACCGTTTACTTTACATTTTATTCGAGTAGTGTGCCCCTTTGGGGATTTTGTATCGTTGTTGGACCATAGTTTGTAGTTTTAGTGTGTTCCGGAGATGGCGTGCTTATCCGCGACGAAACCTTGGTCAACAACCGGTTTCTATTCGCAGTCGAGGCGGATACTTTATAACAACTGTATAATTGTTCATGGGAATCCATGAATACAGAAATACAAGTATTTTACACGATGTTGAAAGTCTTTCAGTGTTGAAATGCTACGGAACAATCCAACCTGCGTGAATTTCTTGAAACATATGTTTGAAATACACCGATCAATACGTTCTGCGACAAGAAATACCACAGTGGGAGGTTCTCATGAAGAGGAGTAGAAGTCTTTATAAGGGATGAGTAAGAGGAAAATATTAGCAGCAAGAGAAAAATACGAAATAGGGAAAAGACAGTGAATAACAGTAGGTTTAATGAAGAAAAACTGAGGCTCATCTGCCAATGACTGAAACAGAAGAACGTTCTTGGGTGTTCGTGAATACATGTGCATAGGTTTGTAAAATACTTTAGAATCATGACATGACTTTGAAATTGTGAAAGGCTGCTTCCATCAGAAAACCACAGGAGAAAGGTCAGTTGAACAGCGATAATGCGATCAAGTTACACAAACATCTGTACAATGAAGGTTACCTAAATTGAATTTTTGGCTAACAGCACAAATACTTCATCTGACTGAAGAAAGAATGAAGTAGAAAATGTTTCGCGTAGTTAGTGTTTACTGCCATAAAGATATGTTATTCAACGTGTAAAAACGTAAACTACCGAAACACAGGGGGAATATCACGTGTTTCGCAGTCATAGCTTATACACATTATCCGATAAAAAAAACCATTGAAGGCAGTTCAGTTGTTCAGTGGTGGATGTCTTCAGAATGGAGAATCAGAGACGATAGACAAAGATACGTAGAGGGAAAATCCCTGCGACGAATTTACTGGAAACAGATGAACTACTTCACCTGATTGAACATTTTTGTAGGTAATTCACTCGTCAGAGGGCATCATGATTAGAGAAATACAAGTAATTAACCAATGTGGAAAGTTGTGTGATTCTGAAATACTGAGGAATAATTAAAAGTATTTCAAATTTTGTCGGATGTACATACTGAGTAGCCATGCTAGTTGAACAGGAATGGATACATATAAAGGCTTTAGTGACAGATGTTACACAAAGATACGTACTGGGAAGACTGCTCCAAAAGATTTCTGGGTAAGAGAAAAATTGTTCAGGGCATTTCCTAAACACGCATGTTAAAGTTTTTTAATGGAAGTGCAAAGAGCTGGCACATTATCATAATGGGGAAAAATCTCACTGGTTACTTGTGTTCTGCCATAAGCACTACAACAGTTGACAGTTGCAATGCACAGATGTGGGTATTTCAAAAACGGGAATCAGGGAAATTAGACTAGCATACGTACAAGGAACATAATTAAGAAGAATTACGGGATACAAAGAACTACTTCATCTGATTGACGAAAGAATGAACTATCAAAATGGTCATGGGAATTCATCATTACAGGATTACAAGTATTTTACTCAATGTCGAAAGTCGCTTAACTCTGAATTGCTAAGGAATAATGCAATCTGTGCAAAATTCTTGAAACATATGTTTCAAATACACTGATTACATACGTTCTGCGAAAAGAAATACCACAGTGGGAGGTTCTCATGGAGAGCAGTGGACGTCTTTACAAGGTATATGTAACAGGAAAATATTAGCAGCCACAGGAAAATACGAAATAGGAAAAAAGCAATGGAGAACAGTTGGTTTAATGAAAAAAGACTGAGGCTCATCCGCGAATGACTGAAATAGAACAACGTCCATGGGATTATGAATAGTGTATGTAATTTTCTGGTTGTACAAACACTGAGATTACAAATTCCACAGCAGGCCGTACAGTTAATGAGAGGTGGATGTCTCCTAAAAGGATAGTGCCAAAAGTTTGACAAACATTTCTAGAAAGAAGATAATTGCCAAGACATATTGCGGAACACGAGAAGTACTTTATGTGACTGGTAAAAGTTA
This sequence comes from Schistocerca gregaria, assembly GCF_023897955.1. Classification (NCBI taxonomy): domain Eukaryota; kingdom Metazoa; phylum Arthropoda; class Insecta; order Orthoptera; family Acrididae; genus Schistocerca; species Schistocerca gregaria. The sequence goes on from NC_064929.1 coordinate 187,556,451, forward strand.
AGTACGAAATGTTCAGAGCAGTTCATGAACAGTTAATTAATGATATTTTCATCGATGCGTAAAAATTGGTATACTGAAAAACTGGGAAGAACAACATGTGTTTAATATTCATTCATTTTTATCTCTAGTACAAGAAGTAATACTAGAACAAAAAGTTCAGTTGGAAAGCAATGGATGACTTTAAATGGCACAATCACAGTAATCAGAGAAACTTACGTACAAGGAAGACAACTGCGGAATGTTTATGAAAAATAATAATCCAGTAAATGACACATAAATAAGGTACAAATATGTTCATTATCCTCTTATATTATGAAATGATGGCAGCTTCGTATTTCTCTGAGTCTATGGATACTGCGATGATAAGACACACAACAGTATGAATAGCAGTGGTCCATTAAAGGAGGCAACACAAAAAAAAAAAAAATTGGTCTCATGAGATATACTTCAAATGGCTGAAGGAACAATGATCTACAAAAGTGTTCAGCTAAGTTCATGACTACGGAAGTGAAGGTATTGTTTTGTATGTGCTAAGATGTGGGATACTGATATACTGAGCAATGATGACATCAATTTGTAACTCTATGAGGAAATAGGCAGGGAATAAAAAATATTACAGTAGGTAGTTTAATTTAACTGAAGCGTATTCTTGAAAGAAATTAAAGAAAAATGGATTCGAGGAATATACCAGCGTCAAATTTTTGGGTACCAGAGTAAATACTTGATCTGACTGACGCAGGAAAGATTCGTTATTTTTGTGTGTAACTACGTAAAGTCCTGAAATATAGGGGAAATATCACGTGTTTGAAATTCTGAGCTTATACAAATTTTTCTGTAAGAAATACCATTGAAGGCAGTCCTGTTAACCATCAGTGGATGCCTTGAAAATGGAGAATCATAGGCATTAGACATATATACGTAGAGGGAACATCACAGCGACGAGTTTACGGGAAATAGATGAACTACTTCACCTGAGTGACGAAGGATTGACCTACAAAAGGTGTCAAAGCAATCATAATTAGAGAATACAAGTAATTAACGAATGTGGCCAGTCGTGTGATTCTGAAATGCTAAGGAATAATCACAAACATTTCAAATTGTCTAGGCTGTACATACTGTGTAGCCATGCGAGTGAAGTGGAGTTTATGCAGTTACAAGCAGTAGTGACAGATGTTAGACAAATATACCTACAGTGAATACCGCTGCGAGGGATTTTTGGGATACAGAAGATCTTTAACCAACTGACGAAAGACTGAAGTACAAAAATGTTCACGGCAAATCCAGAGTGCAGACATAAAGTTATTTTTATCAGTGTGGAAAGAGCTGACACTATTATAATCGGAAAAATCGCATGTGTTTGTAATTCGCTGATTACTGAAGAAGAACTGAAGAGTAGTCTATGTCTTTAAGTTGGAAATCAGAGAATTGGCAAACACATACGTACTAGGAGGTCAAATGCGAACAGTTTGTGGGAAACCGAAGAAATGCTTCAAATATTTAACGAAAAAATGACTTACAAATACATTCAGGTTGCTTCATGAATACAGAATCGGAGGTATTTTAATGAATGTGCAAAAACTGTAATGCGAAGCAGTATCGAATCTCTTTGATAGCTCTGCGGCTTTAAGTATGGCAATAAGAGATAACACAGCATTTTTTAAATCTCATTTTGTTCGTTACAGTTCGTTGAAATTGTTCGGGGCAGACGTCCTATGACGTCCGTTGAATTTCATTATTGATCCATTCACTCAGCTTTTTTTTTTTATTACAGAGGGTAGCTAACCCTCTGACCGAACACGCTGAGCTACCGTGCCGGCACATTTAGGTTCAGTTGAAGAGCTGTGACTCTGTTTCAACTTGGAGGTGGGGTAAGTGCAAACACAGAAGTACAAAGATGACAACTGTGAAGCCATTTTGCATAGCGGAAGAAGTACTTCAGATAACTTACGAAACAATTGCATGGAAAAATGCTAATCGCAAATCATGGATACAGAATTATAGATATTTTAATCAGTGTAAAGACACCTGCCACACTGAAATACCGGAGAAAAATTGCATGTGTTTGGAAACGAATAATTACATCCGTACTGTGATAAGCAGAACAACAGGACACAGTTGCAAAGAACAGAAGTGGATATTACAAAAACGGGAATCAGGGAAACTAGACAAGCATACGTACAAGGAACATCATTGCGAAGAATTACGGGAAACAAAGAACTACTTCAACTGATTGATGAAGGAATTAGCTATAAAAATGTTGAGAACTTATAACATTGCAGTGCGTCAGCAATCGTGAATAATTTAATGATTATGAAGAATCCGCCTCGTTTGTGAATGGAAAACGGATGTTGACCTAAGTTTCGGCGCGGATCACCACGCCTTCTTCCGAACACAAGTAAACTACAAACTGCCTAAAGAGGCATGGATCAACATTAACACAGAACGCCCAAAGGGGCCAAAGACTCGCATAAAAAAGTAAAATTAACGGTACGTGTGTACCATGTCAGTAGCTGTACCTAGCCTAAACGTCTGAAGCGTACTTTCTCAGCGCAGCCAACGTTCGGTGATCCCCAGGGTCTCAGGAAAACTGTGGTGGTGCCGGCAGTTAGGTTGTGAGAATGCACATGCGGAAATTGAGAAATCGTCTTCTTCCGTGTGATTGACATAACATGTGTTACGAACGTGATCCGATGACCGGGACAAAGGTGCAGCAAGTGAATGCGTGTGTATGTATAATTTACTAGCTCGAGGGCAAGTTTATAGAACTATAGAACGAGTATAGGCTGAAACTACATATGTGAAATAGCAAATTTCAAGGACGGGCAAAACCCATGGCCACAGGACAGACAAAATACCATCAGCTAGAAGCAGGCTACAAATATGTGGGATGAATAAACCATTTTTTGTTAATTGGGGTCTGTGATAATATTTATTGTCTACGAATGGATAAGGGTGTAAAGTTACTATACTAAATTCTAAGCGCTATTGACTAGAAAAGGGTCAAACTAGTATAACAGGCTTAATGTAATTGCGTGAAAAGACAAGCAACGTCGCCTTCATCGGTTTTGATATCTAATGACCGGCCGAGGTCATTTTGAATAGTGCTGTCGGATATGTAGAAAAACGGTGTAAAAAAACCTGAAGCTAAACTACTTTCTTAAAATCAGGTACTTGATATACTGAACTATGAAGTTTAATCAAGTGAAGTCCTTGAACGCATATGGCGTTCAACAGTCAAACTACCTTTACGTTCTAGTAGCTATTGACGTGAAAGGTCAAAAAATGTAACGGCCTAAATATACATGCGTGAAAGAAACGTCGCTGTCTTCGCCCTTATTATCTATCGACCGACAAAGTGATGAGTGCTATCAAGTGTTACCAAAACGATATGCAAAGTTATGTGTATATCGTGTAGGGACCTACCATGTCACTTAAACGTTTTTTTAAATAATGTTAAGGATTTATTTCCTAATTTTAGGCCACAGCTCGGACTTGGAATGATATGACTAAAATCATCCTTGCATCACAATATTCTACTTGGATAATTATGACTAAGTGGAAACGGCTATTTGCACCATATTAGAAATACTGGAGCTTGTAAGAAGTGAGTATACTGTGACCCTGTACAAGAATCACTCATTGTAAGGCTTCAAATGAAAGAAAGAAGCCTGCGTATTGTATTAGTGTTCCCACGTTCGTAACGGCAGCCGTCATAACTAAGAATAAGGGAAAATAGAGCGTGACTGTACGAATTGACCGTACGTGACACCAAGCGACCGCATGAATGCTTCGGCTACCTTCTATGTAATTTGGTAGAATGTGAAGCACTGAGCATAGGGATAAAACCTTCGATTTTTTTTGTTTTTTAACTGGATTTGATCGAAATGGGTGCAGTAATTGTCATACCATAGACGTTTAATAATATCCGTTTATTCAAATAGTCTAATTTCATACCCGTAACTTCAGATGAAGCAGCTCGGTACAGGCCGGCGGATGAGGCGGTAAGCCATTTGTACGAGATGTTCAGCGAAGGTATCACCATCGACTGGTAAAGAGTGGATTAGGTTCATTTTCAAATTATTATTAGTGGAGTAGGCTGCTCTAAATCCATAGGTTTTAAGTAAACGTCCTAATTTGTAACTTATTTTACCTTTGAAAGGAACAGATATAATTGCCATTTTGCGTCATCTTCCGCATCACCTAATTTGGAAGCCGAATTGTAATTTATGTTTATTTTCTTACTGTACATTCGTCGTACTAAGTGTGAATTGTAACCGTTGTTTTAAGCGATGGTTTCCAGCGTAAATAATTCCCATTCTAGCGCCTCCAAGTAAAAGGGGATAGCCATGCTACCATATAGAACTGAAAGAAAGAAGGCCATTTTTTGAACTTGCGGATCTGTAGAGTCACCAGGAATAATGTTATCGGGATAGGTGTTTTTTCCATATATATTAAAGCAATGTGACTCTCCACTACAGTCAAGGCGAGATCTTATTAATGTAAGGACCTCGTAGAGGACTCAATTTCATACGTGAAACTGATGTTTGCATGAAACTCGTTAAATATTGAAAGTATTTAGCCTATTTCAGGGAGAGCATAAGGGAAAAATTGAAAGGAATGGGGGACAGAAATACAGTAGAAGAAGAACGGGTAGCTTTGAGGGATGAAGTAGTGAAGGCAGCAGAGGATCAAGTAGGTAAAAAGACGAGGGCTAGTAGAAATCCTTGGGTAACAGAAGAAATATTGAATTTAATTGATGAAAGAAGAAAATATAAAAATGCAGTAAATGAAGCAGGCAAAAAGGAATACAAACGTCTCAAAAATGAGACTGACAGGAAGTGCAAAATGGCTAAGCAGGGATGGCTAGAGGATAAATGTAAGGATGTAGAGGCTTATCTCACTAGGGGTAAGATAGATACTGCTTACTGGAGAATTAGAGATACCTTTGGAGAAAAGAGAACCACTTCTATGAATATCAAGAGCTCAGATGGAAACCCAGTTCTAAGCAAAGAAGGGGAAGCAGAAATGTGGAAGGTGGATATAGAGGGTCTATACAAGGGCAATGTACTTGAGGACAATATTATGGAAATGGAAGAGGATGTAGATGAAGATTGAATGGGAGATACGATGCTGCGTGAAGAGTTTGACAGAGCACTGAAAGACCCGAGTCGAAACAAGGCCCCGGGAGTAGACAACATTCCATTGGAAGTACTGACAGCCTTGGGAGAGCCAGTCCTGATAAAACTCTACAGTTTGGTGAGCAAGACGTATGAGACAGGCAAAGTATCCTTAGACTTCAAGAAGAATATAATGATTCCAGTCCCAAAGAAAGCAGGTGTTGACAGATGAGAAATTTACTGAACAATCAGTTTAATAAGTCATAGCTGCAAAATACTTACACTAATTCTTTACAGACGAATGGAAAAACTAGTAAAAGCCGACCTCGGGGAAGACCAGTTTGTATTGCGTGGAAATACTGGAACACGTGAGGCAATACTGACCTCACGACTTATCTTAGAAGCTACATTAAGGAAGGGCAAACCTACGTTTCTAGCATTTGTAGAAAGAAAGACTGAAGTACAGAAATGTTGAGGGCATTTCCTGAACACGGATATAAAAGTTTTTTAATCAATATGCAAAGAGCTGACACACTATCAGAATGTGGTAAAATCGCATGTGTTTATAATTCGCTGTTTACATACGTACTGCGATAAGAAAAACTACAGAGAGCAGTTCAATGGACAGCAGTCGATGTCTTTAAGTTAGGAATCAGAGAAGTTAGAAAGACATATGTACAAGGAAGCCAAATGCGAACAGTTTGTGGGAAACAGAAGAAATGCTTAACCTTTAAACGAAAAAACGCGTAACAAAAACATTCAGGTTGCTTCATGAATACACAATCAACGTACAAAAACTGTAAAGCTAAGCAGTATCGCATCGGTTTGAAATTTCTCATGCTATAAATATTGCATTAAGAAATAGCACAGCAAATAGTTCAGATCAGGAGCACTGATTCTCTTTAAACTTCGGAGTTGGAGAAAGTACAAACACAGAGGTACAAGGAAGGCAACTATGAAGCCATTTTAGACAGCGGTGGAAGAACTTGATACAACTGACGAAAGAATGGCGTAAAAAATGTTGAGCGCAAATCATGGATACAGAATTATAGGTATTTTAATCAGTGTGAAAACACCTGCCATAATGAAATATGAAATTCACTGATTACTTGCGTATTAGGGTAAGCACTATAAATGGAGGCAGTTGCATTGAACAGAAGAGGGTATTTCAAAAACGGGAATCATGGAAATTACACAAGCATACGTACTAGGTACATCATTGGGAAGAATTACGGGAAACAAAGAACTACTTCAACTGATTGCCGAAAGAATGAGCTAAAAAAATGGTTATGGAAATTCATGATTACAGTATTACAAGTATTTTACGCAATGTCGAAAGTCGTTCAAGTCTGAAATGCTAAGCTGTAATACAATCTGTGCGAAAATCTTGAAACAGATGTTTGAAATACACTGATTATATAGTTTCTGCGGAAAGAAATACCACAGTGGGAGGCTCTCGTGAAGAGAAGTGGACGTCTTTATAAGGGATAAGTCAGAGGAAACTATTAGCAGATAGACAAAAATACGAAATAGGAAAAAGACAGTGAAGAACAGTTGGGTTAATGAAAAAAGCCTGAGGCTCATCCGCGAGTGACTGAAATAGAACAATGTTCATAGGTAATCGTAAATAATGTAATAAATATATTTTAATTAATGTTAGAAGCCAAAAAATATTGATGTAATGAGGGATTGTGAATAGTGTATGTAATTTGCTGGTTGTATAAATACTGAGAATCGATGTCTCCTAAATCGACAGTGACAAAAGTTAGACAAAAATTTCTAGAAGAAAGAGAATTGCCAAGACTTTTCGCGGAACACGAGAAATACTTGATGTGACACGTAAGCGTGAAGTACGAAATATTCAGAGCAGTTCGTCAACAAACCAAATAAAGAAATTTTCATCGATGTGCAAAGTATTGGCATACTAAAGTATTGGGAAGAACGACATGTGTTTAAAATTCATTGATTATCTCTATAGTACAAGTAGTAATACAACAGCAAACAGTTCAGTTGGAGAGCAGTGGATGATTTTAAATGAGAGAATCACAATAATCAGAGAAACTTACGTACAAGGAAGAAAACTGCGGAATGTTTAAGAAACATATGAAATACTCCAGTGAATGAGGAAGAAATAAAGTACAAATATGCTCAGTATCATGATATAGAATGGAAAGACATACAACAGTATGAAGAGCAGTGGTCCACTAAAGGAAGAAAACAAAAAAAATTTGGTCTCATGAGATATACTTCAAATGGCTGAAGGGAGAAATATCTGCAACAGTGTTCAGGAAAGTTAATGACTACGGAAATTAAGGTATTCGTTTGAATATGCAAATATGTAGGATACCGAAATCACAAGCATTGATGAGACCAATATGTAACTCTATGAGGAAATAAGCCCGCAATGAAAAACACTAGAGTAGGTAGTTCAGTTTAATTGAAGCGCATGCAAAAAAAAGGGAAAATCATAGAAATCAAAGAAAAATGCATTCCAGGAATATACCACCATCAAATTTTTGCGTACTAGAATAATTACTTCATCTGACTGACGACGGAAAGAATTAAAAATATATTCAAGCGATCTCATTAATACACTAGTTAAAGACATAGGTTACCGAAACAGTTAAGAATCATGAAATGAGTTTGAAATTTGTAAGACTACTTACATAAGAAAACCACAGGAGAGAAGGCTGTTGAACAGCGATAATGTGATCAAATGGGAAAAATGAAAGACGTTACACAAACATCTGTAGAATGAAGGTAACCTAAAAGGAATTTTTGGGTAACAGACCAAATACATTTTACCTGACTGACAAAAGAATGAAGTAGAAAATGTTTAGCGTTGGTACTGAATACTGCCATTAAGGATATGTTATTCAATGTGTAGGTACGTAAAGTACTGAAACACAGGGAAAATATCGCGCTTTGAAATTCATACCTAATACACATTTTCCGATAAGAAATACCATTGAACACGCATATAAAGGTTTTTTAATCGATGTGCAAAGAGATGAAACACCATTATAAAGGAGGAAAAAACACATGTCTTTATAATTCGCAGATTACATACGTACTGCGATAAGAAATACCACAACATGCACTTCAATTGAAGAGCAGCCGATGTCTTTAGGAAGAGAAGTTGGAAAGACATATGTTAAAGGAAGACAAATGCAACCACATTGTGGGAAACAGAGGAAATGCTCAACCATCCGCTACAAAATCATTCAGGTTCCTACATGAATACTGAATCAAAGGTATTTTAATCAATGTGCGATACGTGTATTGCTAAGGAGTAAGGCATCTCTTTCAAATCTCTCAGGCTATAAATATTGCAATAAGAAATAGCACAGCAGTCAGTTCCGTTGAATAGCACTAACTCTGTTTAAACTTCGTTGTCGGAAACATAGAGGTACAAGGAAGACAACTGTGAAGAAATTTTGGATAGCAGAGGAAGTACTTGAAATAGCTATTTTAATCAGTGTGAAAACATCTGCCATACTACAATACCAGGGGAAAATTGCATGTGTTTGTATTTCACTGATTACATGCGTACAGCGATAAGTAGTATAACAGGAGGCAATTGCTATGAACCGGAGTGGATATTTGAAAAATGGAAGTAAGAGGAACTTGACAATCATACGTACAAGGAACATTATTGCGAAGAATTACGGGAAACCAAGAACTACTACGACTGATTGACGAAAGAACTCAGGGGCCAAACACTCGCAAAAAAAGCGTAAACAAGCGGTACGTGTGTACCATGTCAATAGCTGTGCTTAGCTCAAACGTCAGAGGCGTGATTCATCACCACAGCCAACGTTTGGTGGGCCGCAGGCTCTCAGGTAAACTGAGGTGGTGCCGGGAACTACGATGTGAGAATGTCAGAAAGGAACACGCTGGCGCAAATTGAGACATGGTCTTCATCTATGTGATTGGCATAAAATGAGTTACGAAAGTTATTCGTTGATCGAGTCAAAGGCGCAGGAAGTTAATACGAGTGCATGTATAATATCCTAGCTCGAGGACAATTATATAGAACTATAGAACGTGGATAGACTGATACTATTTATATGGGATAGCAAATTCCACGGATGGCCAAAACGCATGGGCGCAGGACAGACAAAATACCATCCGCTAGAAGCAGGCTAAAATTAAAGGGGCTGAATAACCCATTCTTCAATTAATTGGGGTCAGTGATAGTATTTGATGACTACACATGGATAACCGTGTAAAGTTACTATACTAAATTCTAAGCCTATTGACTAGAAATGGGCGAAATTAGTATAACAGGCTTAATGTAATTGTGTGCAAGGTCGTGCAACGTCGCCTTCATCGTTCTTAATATCTAATGACCGACCGAGGTCATTTTGAATAGTGCTATCGGATATGTAGCAAAACGGTGTAAAAACAACCTAAAGCTGAGCTAGTTTCTTAAAATCAGGAATTTTAGTTACTGAACCATGAAGTTTAATCAAGTCAGGTCTTTGAAGGCATATGGCGTAAAACAGACAAACTACCTTTATGTTCTAATAGCAGTTGACGTGAAAGGTCAAATAATGTAACGGGCTTAATATACATGAGTGAAAGAAACACCGCAGTCATCGCTCTCATTATCTACTGACCGACAGAGCTCAAAGTGATTAGTGCTACCAAGTGTTACCAAAATGAAACGCAAACTTATGAATATATGGTGAACAGACATACCATGTCATTTTTTTTAAAAAAAGGTTAAGGATTTATTTCCTAATTTGAGGCCAGAGCTCCTTGCATCACCATAGTCGACATGGATAACTATAATTAAGTGGGAATGGCTATTTGGACCATATTAGAAATATTAAAGCTTGTAAGAAGTGAGAATACTGTGAACATGTACAAGAATCATCCATTGTAAGGCTTTAAAGGAAAGGAAAAAGCTTTTGTATTGTACTAGTGTGTCAACGTTTGTAACGGCAGCCGTCATAACTATGATAAAGGAAAATAGTGCGTGACTGTACGAATTGACCGTCCGTGATATTAAGTGACCGCATGAATGCATCGGCTATCTTCTATGTCGTTTGGTAAAATGTGAAGCAATGAGCATCGGGACAAAACCTTCGAAAACAATTATTTTTATTTTTAACTAGAATTGATCGATAAGGGTGCAGTATTTGTCATAACATAGACGTTTAAAAAGTCTACTTTTTCTAATATGTCTAATTTCATACCCCTAAGTGCAGACTGAAGCAAATCGTTTCCGGCCGAGGGGATTAGGCGAGTGAGACATTTGTACGAGATGTTTAGCGAAGGTGGAACCTCGCGTAGCGCTACCACTTCAGATGATAATGTGATCCTTATTTCTAGTAGCTAGCGCTCGAACTGTTTGACCGATATAATATTTCGGCCAGTCACGGCAAGTAATTTTGTAAACCCCAGACTGCGAAAGTTTATCACCTGCAACTTGTAAAGAGTGGATTAGGTTCTTTTTCAAATTATTCTTAGTGGAGAAGGCTACTCCAAATACATAGGTTTTAAGTAAAAGTCCTAATTTGCAACTTATTTTACCTATGTAAGGAACAGATATAACTGCCATTGGTTCGTCATCTACTGCATCACCTAATGTGGAAGCCGTATTATTATTTTTTTATTTTCTTACTGTGCATTCGTCTTACAAAGTGTGAATTTTAACCGTTAATTTTACCGATAGTTTCCAAAGTAACTAATTCAGTTTCTAGCGCCTCCGGATAAGGAGGATAGCCATGCCACGACGTAGACTTGAATGAACCACGGCCGTTCTTTGGGGCTTGCGGATGTGTAGAGTGACCAGGAATAACGTTATCAGAATATTTTTTTTTCATGTGTATTAAAAGGAATGTGGCTGTCCACTATTGTGACGGTGAGATTTATATAATTCAAGGACATCGCAGAGCATTCTATGTCATACATGAAATTGATGTTTTCTTGATACTTGTTATATATTGAAAATATGTGGTCTATTTCTTTTTGAGTGCCAATAATGACAAAAATTATATCGTCAAACCATATTGCATAGAATTTTATTTTACTCAAATTCAAAATCTATGCATTATTGGAGAAAAAATCAGATTCTATAGATTTCAGAAAAATTTGAGAAAGAATACCAGCTAGTGGATTTTAATGATAAAAGTATTCTCAACCCTTCAGATTAGCTATGGGAATCCCACTAGCTGGTATTCTTTCTGAAATTTTCAGAACTCTATAGAATCTGACTTTTTTGTCCAGTAATGCAGAGATTTTGATTTTGAGTAAATTAAAAATTTATGTTAGATATGTTTACGAAATAATTTTTGTCATTAATAGCACTCAAAATGATATAGACCACATATTTTCAATATTTAACGAGTTTCATGAAAACATCAATTTCTGGTATGAAATTGACTCCACTACCAGGTCCTTAACTTATTTAGATCCCACCTTGACTGTAGTGGACAGCTACATTGCTTTTTAATATATATCGAAAGAATTCATATTCTGATAACATTAATCCTGGTGTGTCCGCACATCCGCAAAGCCCAAAAAATGGTCTTCTTTCATTCAAGTCTCCATCTTGCCACAGCTACTCCCCTTTCCCCGGAGGCGCTAGAAACGGAATTAGTTACGATGTAAACTATCGCTAAAAATAACGGTTACAATTCACACTTAGTAAGACGAATATATATTAAGAAAATAAATAAAAATAATAATACGGCTTCCACAATAGGTGATGCAGTCGATGACGAACCAGGTTCAGTTATATCTTTTCCTTTCATCGGTAAAACAAGTTACAAATTAGGATGTTTACTCAAAACCTATGGATTTAGAGCAGCCTTCGCCACTAAGAATAATTTGAAAAAGAACCTAATCCACTCTTTACAATTTGCTGGTGATAAACTTTCTCATTCTGGGGTTTACAGAATTACTTGCCGTGACTGTCCGAAATATTATATCGCTCAAACAGGTCGAGCGCTAGCTAATAGATATAAGGAACGTATTATCACTAGATGTGGTAGCGGTACGCGAGGATCCACCGTCGCTGAACATCTCATACAAATGGCTCACACGCCTATTCCTCCGGCCAGTACCGAGTGGCTTCAGTCTGAACTTAGGGGTATGAAATTAGACATATTAGTAGAAATGGAGATATTTAAACATCGCTGGTATGACAAAGATTGCATCCTTAACAACCAATTTCAATTAAAAAACAAAAAGAAAACCATTCGAAGTTTTTATCCCCTTACTCAGTGCTTTACATTCTACCACACGACATAGAGGAAAGCTGATGCATGCATGCGGTTGCTTGGAGTCCCGGATGGTCAATTCATTCAGTCACGTTCTAGGTTCCCTGAGTCCTAGTTATGACGGGCGCCCTTACAAACGTGGGAACACTAATACAATACACATATTTTTTTCTTTCACTTAACGCATTGTAATGAGTGATACTTGTTCATGTTCACAGTACTCTCACTTCTTACAAGCACGATTATTTCTAATATGGTCCAGTCATTTCCACTTAGTTATTACTATCCAAGTTGAAAATTGTGATGGAAGGACGTTTTTAAGCACATTCATTCCATGTTCGAGCTCTGGGGTACAATGAGGAAATAAATCAATAACCATTTTTTAAAAAACGTTGAAGTGACATTGTACGTATCTTCAAGATATACACATACAATTGCATACCATTTTGGTAACAAATGAGACCACTAACCATTTTGAAGTCTGTCTGTCAGTAGACAATAAGGCAGATGAAATCGACGTTGTACGTCCTTCACGCATGTATATTAAGCCGTTACATTATTTGACTTTTCACTTCAACAGCTATTAAAACTTTATGGTAGTTTGTCTGTTGAATCCTATATGCGTTCACAAACCTCACTTGATTAAGCTTCATGGTTCAGTAATTCAACTACTTGATTTTAAGAAACTAGTTTAGCTTTGGGTACATTCTACAGTATTTTGCTTCATATCCGATAATACTATTCAAAATGACCTCTGTTGGTCATTAGGTATTAAAGGCGACGGAGTCAACGTTGCACGTCCTTTCACGGAATTACATAAGTATGTCAATTTGACCCTTTTGTGGTCGATAGAGCTTAGTATTTCATATAATAACATTACACGCTAGTCCAAGCGTAATCATCAAACACTATCACAGACCCCAAAGAATTGAATAATATGTTACTCGTCCTACATATTTATTACCTGCTTCTAGCAATGATCTACAAAAGTATTCAGGAAAGTTCATGACAACGGAATTTAGGTATTCTTTTGAATGTGCATAGATGTGGAATACTGAAATCCCAAGCAATGATATCAATTTGTAACTCTATGAAGAAATAGGCACGCAATAAAATATACTAGGGTAGGAAGTTCAGTTCAACTGAAGCGCATTCTTGAAAAGGGAAAATAATAGAAATTAAAGAATAATGCATTCCACGAATATACCAGAGTCAAATTATTGGGCACTAGAGTAGTTACTGCAGCTGACTCAGGAAGGAAATATTTAAAAATATAAGCACACTATTTCATCAATACACTAGTTACAGATGTTCGTACACGTGCAAAGACATAGGTAACCAAAATAGTTAAGAAGCTTGACATATGTTTGAAACTGTGAAACGCTGCTTCCATCAGAAAAACACAGGAGAGAGGTCAGTTGAAAAGTAATAATGTGACCAAATTACACAAACATCTGTAGAATAAAGGTAACATAAAAGTAATTTTTGGGTAACAGAACAAATACTGCTTCTGACTGACAAAAGAATGAAGTAGAAAATGTTTAGCGTAGTTACTGATATAAAGATATGTTATTCAATGTGTAAGTAGGTAAAGTACAGAAACACAGGAAAAATATCACGTGTTTGAAATTCATATCTTATACACATTATCCGATAAGAAATACCATTGAAGGCAGTTCAGTGGAACAGTGTTGGATGGCTTCAAAATGGAGAATCAGATACGATTGACAAAGATACGTAGAGGGAAAATCACTGCGACGAATTTACTGGAAACAGATGATCTACTTCACCTGATTGACGAAGGAATTAACCACAAAAATGTCCAGACGACATCATCATTAGAGAAATAGAAGTAATTAACCAATGTTGCCAGTCGCGTGATTCTAAATACTAAGGAATAATCACAAATATTTCAAACTGTGACGGTTGTACATACTGTGTTGCCATGCTAGTTGAACAGGAGTGGATACATTTAAAGGCGATAGTGATAAATGTTAGACAAAGATAAGTACAGGGAAGACTGGTCCGAATCATTTCTGGATAAAAGAAGAACTTCAACTCACTGACGAAAGACTGAAGTACAAAAATGTTCAGGACATTTCCTGAGCACGGATACAAAGGTTTTTTAATCGATGTGCAAAGAGCTGACACACTATCATAATGGGGTAAAATCGCATGTGTTTATAAACCGCTGATTACATACGTCCTGAGATAAGAAATACCATAACAAGCACTTCAATTGAAGAGCAGTTGATGTCTTTAAGTTGCGAATCGGAGAAGTTAGAAAAAACATACATACAAGAACGTCAAATACGAACAGTTTACGGAAAACCGAAGAAATATGAACGCACAATTAGTGCTATTTTAATCATTGTGCAAAAACTGTAATGCTAAGCAGTATAGCATATGTTTGAAATCTCTCAGGCTATAGATATTGCAATAAGAAATAGCACAGCAAGCGGTTCAGTTGAAGAGCACACAGAGGTACAAGGAAGAAACTGGGAAGCCATTTTAGATAGCGCAGGAAGTACTTGAAATAACTGACGAAAGAATGGCGTACAAAAATATTGAGCGCAGATCATGGATACAGAATTATAGGTATTTTAATCAGTGTGAAAACACGTGAAATAATAAAATACCTGGCGAAAATTGCATGTGTTTGGGCTTCACTTATTACTTGTGTACTACGATATGCACTGCAACAGGTGGCAATTGCAATGAACAGAAGTGGGTATTTCAAAAACGAGAGTTATGGAAATTAGACAAGCATACGTACAAGAAACATCAACGCGAAGGATTACGGCAAACAAAGATTTACTTCATCTGTTTGAAGAAAAATATGAGGTATAAAAATGGTCATGGGAAAGCAAGAATACAGGATTTCAAGTATTTTACTCAATGTCGAAAGTCGATCGACTCTGAAATGCTAAGGTATAACGAAATATGCTTCAAATACACTGATTATATACGTTCTGCGAAACGAAATACGACAGTGGGTGGTTCTCGTGAAGACTCACGACTGAAATAGAACAACGTTGATGTGTATTCGAGAATACAGCGATAACGGTATCTCTATTAATGTTAGAAGTCAAACATAGAGATGTAATGAGGGATTGTGGATAGTGTATGTAATTTCCTGGTTGTGTAAATACTGAGAGAACAAATTCCACAGAAGGCAGTTCAGTTCATGAGGAGTGGATGTCTCCTAAAGAAACAGTGACAAATGTTAGACGAACATTTCTAGAAGGATGATAACTGTTAAGACTTTTTGCGGAACACGAGACGTACTTGATGTGACACATAAGACTGAAGTACGAAATGTCGGAGCAGATCATGAACAGTCAAATAGAGATATTTTCATCGATGTGTAAGGAACTGTCATACCAAAATACTGGTAAGAACGACATGTGTCAAAATTCATTGATCATATATGTAGTACGAACGCATTATTGTAACCAAGATAGATACGAAACCCACGCCTAGTACATTAGTACAAGTTTATATGCCCACTATCTCTGCAGATGACGAAGAACTTGAAGAAATGTATGATCAAATAAAAGAAATTATTCAGATAGTGAAGGGAGATGAAAATTTAATAGTCATGGGTGACTGGAATTCAGTAGTAGGAAAAGGGAGAGAAGGAAACGTAGTAGGTGATTATGGACTGGGACAAAGAAATGAAAGAGGAATGGGTAGAATTTTGCACAAAGCACAACGTAATCATAGGTAACATTTGGTCCAAGAATCATAAAAGAAGGCTGTCTACATGGAAGAATCCTGGAGATACTAAAAGGTATCAGATAGATTATATAATGGCAAGACAGAGATTTAGGAACCAGGTTTTAAATTGTAAGACATTTCCAGGGGCAGATGTGGACTCTGACCACAATCTACTGGTTATGACCTGTAGATTAAACCTGAAGAAACTGCAAAAAGGTGGGAATTTAAGGACATGGGACATGGATAAACTAAAAGAACCAGAGGTTGTACAGAGTTTCAGGGAGAGCATAAGGGAGCAATTGACAGGAATGGGGGAAAGAAATACAGTAGAAGAAGAATGGGTAGCTTTGAGGGATGAAGTAGTGAAGGCAGCAGAGGATCAAGTAGGTAAAAAGACGAGGGCTAGTAGAAATCCTTGGGTAACAGAAGAAAAATGGAATTTAATTGATGAAAGGAGAAAATATAAAAATGCAGTAAATGAAGCAGGCAAAAAGGAATACAGACATCTCAAAAATGAGATCGACAGGAAGTGCAAAATGGCTAAGCAGGGATGGCTAGAGGACAAATGTAAGGATGTAGCGGCTTATCTCACTATGGAGTAAGATAGATACTGCCTACAGGAAAATTAAAGAGACCTTTGGAGATAAGAGAACCACTTGTATGAACATCAAGAGCTCAGATGGAAACCCAGTTCTAAGCAATGAAGAGAAAGCAGAAACGTGGAAGGAGTATATAGAGGGTCTATACAAGGGCGATGTACTTGAGGACAATATTATGGAAATGGAAGAGGATGTAGATGAAGACGAAATGGGAGATACGATACTGCGTGAAGAGTTTGACAGGGCACTGGAAGACCTGAGTCGAAACAAGGCCCCAGGAGTAAACAACATTCCATTGGAACTACTGACGGCCTTGGGAGAGCCAGTCATGACAAAACTTTGCCAGCTGGTGAGAAACATGTATGAGACAGGCGAAATACCCTCAGACTTCAAGAAGAATATAATAATTCCAATCCCAAAGAAAGCAGGTGCTGACAGAAGTGAAAATTAACGAACTATCAGTTTAATAAGGCACAGCTGCAAAATACTAACGCGAATTCTTTACAGACGAATGGAAAAACTAGCAGAAGCCGACCTCAGGGAAGATCAGTTTGGAATCCGTAGAAATCTTGAAATACGTGAGGAAATACTGACCCTACGACTTATCTTAGAAGCTACATTAAGGAAGGGCAAACCTACGTTTCTAGCATTTGTAGACTTAGAGAAAGCTTTTGACAATGTTGACTGGAATACTCTCTTTCAAATTCTGAAGGTGGCAGGGGTAAAATACAGGGAGCGAAAGGCTATTTACAATTTGTACAGAAACCAGATGGCAGTTATAGGAGTCGAGGGACATGAAAGGGAAGCAATGGTTGGGAAGGGAGTGAGACAGGGTTGTAGTCTCTCCCCGATGTTATTCAATCTGTATATTGAGCAAGCAGTAAAGGAAACAAAAGAAAAATTTGGAGTAGGTATTAAAATCCATGGAGAAGAAATAAAAACTTTGAGGTTCGCCGATGACATCGTAATTCTGCCAGAGACAGCAAAGGACTTGGAGAAGCAGTTGAACGTAATGGATAGTGTCTTGAAAGGAGGATATAAGATGAACATCAACAAGAGCAAAACGAGGATAATGGAATGTAGTCGAATTAAGTCTGGTGATGCTCAGGGGATTAGATTAGGAAATGAGACACTTAAAGTAGTAAAGGAGTTTTGCTATTTGGGGAGCAAAATAACTGATGATGGTCGAAGTAGAGAGGATATAAAATGTAGACTGGCATGGCAAGGAAAGCGTTTCTGAAGAAGCGAAATTTGTTAACATTGAGTATAGATTTAAGCGTTAGAAAGTCGTTTCTGAAAGTATTTGTATGGAGTGTAGCCATGTATGGAAGTGAAACATGGACGATAAATAGTTTGGACAAGAAGAGAATAGAATCTTTCGAAATGTGGTGCTACAGAAGAATGCTGAAGATTATATGGGTAGATAACAAAACTAATGAGGAAGTATTGAATAGGATTGGGGAGAAGAGAAGTTTGTGGCACAACTTGACCAGAAGAAGGGATCGGTTGGTAGGATATGTTCTGAGGCATCAAGGGATCACCAATTTAGTATTCGAGGGCAGCGTAGAGGGTAAAAATCGAAGAGGGAGACCAAGAGATGACTACACTAAGCAGATTCAGAAGTTTGTGGGTTGCAGTGGGTTCTGGGAGATGTAGAAGCTTGCACAGAATAGAGTAGCGTGGAGAGCTGCATCAAACCAGTCTCAGGACTGAAGACCACAACAACAACAACAACATGTAGTACAACAAGTAATACCACAGCAAACAGTTTAGTTGGAGAGCAATGGATGACTTTAAATCGGAGAATCACAGTAATCAGAGAAACTCAAGGAAGACAATTGCGGAATGTTTAAGAAACATACGAAATACTCCAGTGAATGACGAAGAAGTAACACAATTAAGAGCAGTGGTCCATCAAAGGAGGCAAGTAAAACAAATGTTGGTCTCACGAGAAATACTTCAAATGGCTGAAGGAAGAATGATCTACAAAAGTATTCAGAAAATTTCATGACGACAGAAATGAAGGTATTGGTTTGAATGTGCAATGATGTCGGATACTGAAAACCTAAGCAAAGATGACATCAATTTGTAACTCTATGAGGAAATAGACACGCAATAAAAAATACTAGAGTAGGTAGTTCAGTTTAACTGAAGAACATTCTTGGAAAGGAAATGTCATATAAATTAAAGAAAAATGCAATCCAGGAACATACCAGCGTCATATTTTTGGGTACCAGAGTAACTACGACATCCGACGGACGATGGAAACAATTACAAATATATTTTGTGGTATTATCAATACACCAGTTAAAGATGTACATGTGCAAAGACATAGTTTACCGAAACAGTTAAGAATCATGACATGAGTTTGAAATTGTGAAAGGCTGCTTACATAAGTACTGCGATGAGAAATACCACAACAAGCACTTCAATTGGAGAGCAATAGATGTCTTTAAGTTGGGAATCGGAGAAGTTAGAAAGACTTACGTAAAAGTAAGTCAAATGCGAACAGTTTGTGGATGTATTCAAAATGCAGAATCAGATACGTTTGACAAAGATACGTAGAGCGAAAATCACTGCGACGAATTTACTGGAAACAGATGAACTACTTCACCTGAATAACAAAGGAATGGCCCAAAATAATGTTCAGAGAACGTCATCATTAGAGAAATATAAATAATTAACCAATGTGTCCAGTCGTGTGATTCTAAAATACTAAGAAATAATAACAAATATTTCAAATTGTATCGGCTGTACATACTGTGTAGCCATGCTACATGAACAGCAGTGGATACATTTAAAAGCGCTAGTGACAGATATTAGACAAAGATACGTTAATGGGAGACCGATGCGAAAGATTTCTGGGTAAGAACAGAAAGTCTTCAACTCACTGGCGAAAGACTGAAGTACAGAAATGTTGAGGGCATTTCCTGAACACGGATATAAAAGTTTTTTAATCGATATGCAAAGAGCTGACACACTATCATAATGTGGTAAAATCGCATGTGTTTATAATTCGCTGTTTACATACGTACTGCGATAAGAAAAACCACAGAAAGCAGTTCAGTGGACAGCAGTCGATGTCTTTAAGTTAGGAATCAGAGAAGTTAGAAAGACATATGTTCAAGGAAGCCAAATGCGAACAGTTTGTGGGAAACAGAAGAAATGCTTAACCTTTAAACGAAAAAACGCGTAACAAAAACATTCAGGTTGGTACATGAATACACAATCAACGTACAAAAACTGTAAAGCTAAGCAGTATCGCATCGGTTTGAAATTTCTCATGCTATAAATATTGCATGAAGAAATAGCACAGCAAATAGTTCAGATCAGGAGCACTGATTCTCTTTAAACTTCGGAGTTGGAGAAAGTACAAACAGAGAGGTACAAGGAAGGCAACTATGAAGCCATTTTAGACAGCGGTGGAAGAACTTGATACAACTGACGAAAGAATGGCGTAAAAAATGTTGAGCGCAAATCATGGATACAGAATTATAGGTGTTTTAATCAGTGTGAAAACACCTGCCATAATGAAATATGAAATTCACTGATTACTTGCGTATTAGGACAAGCACTATAAATGGAGGCAGTTGCATTGAACAGAAGAGGGTATTTCAAATACGGGAATCATGGAAATTACACAAGCATACGTACTAGGTACATCATTGGGAAGAATTACGGGAAACAAAGAACTACTTCAACTGATTGCCGAAAGAATGAGCTACAAAAATGGTTATGGAAATTCATGATTACAGTATTACAAGTATTTTACGCAATGTCGAAAGTCATTGAACTCTGAAATGCTGAGCTGTAATACAATCTGTGCGAAAATCTTGAAACAGATGTTTGAAATACACTGATTATATAGTTTATGCGGAAAGAAATACCACAGTGGGAGGTTCTCATGAAGAGAAGTGGACGTCTTTATAAGGGATAAGTCAGAGGAAACTATTAGCAGATAGATAAAAATACGGAATAGGAAAAAGACAGTGAAGAACATTTGGGTTAATGAAAAAAGCCTGAGGCTCACCCGCGAGTGACTGAAATAGAACAATGTTCATAGGTAATCGTAAATACTGTAATAAATATATTTTAATTAATGTTAGAAGCCAAAAAATATTGATGAAATGAGGGATTGTGAATAGTGTATGTAATTTGCTGGTTGTATAAATACTGAGAGAACAAATTCCACAGCAGGCAGTTCAGTTGATGAGGAATCGATGTCTCCTAAATCGACACTGACAAAAGTTAGACAAAAATTTCTAGAAGAAAGAGAATTGAAAAGACTTTTCGCGGAACACGAGAAATACTTGATGTGACACGTAAGCGTGAAGTACGAAATATTCAGAGCAGATCGTCAACAAACCAAATAAAGAAATTTTCATCGATGTGCAAAGTATTGGCATACTAAAGTATTGGGAAGAACGACATGTGTTCAAAATTCATTGATTATCTGTATAGTACAAGTAGTAATACAACAGCAAACAGTTCAGTTGGAGAGCAGTGGATGATTTTAAATGAGAGAATCACAGTAATCAGAGAAACTTACGTACAAGGAAGAAAACTGCGGAATGTTTAAGAAACATGAAATACTCCAGTGAATGACGAAGAAATAAAGTACAAATATGCTCAGTATCATGATATAGAATGGAAAGACATACAACAGTATGAAGAGCAGTGGTCCACTAAAGGAAGAAAACAAAACAAAAAATTGGTCTCATGAGATATACTTCAAATGGCTGAAGGGAGAAATATCTGCAACAGTGTTCAGGAAAGTTAATGACTACGGAAATTAAGGTATTCGTTTGAATATGCAAATATGTAGGATACCGAAATCACAAGCATTGATGAGACCAATATGTAACTCTATGAGGAAATAAGCCCGCAATGAAAAACACTAGAGTAGGTAGTTCAGTTTAATTGAAGCGCATGCAAAAAAAAAGCGAAAATCATAGAAATCAAAGAAAAATGCATTCCAGGAATATACCACCATCAAATTTTTGCGTACTAGAATAATTACTTCATCTGACTGACGACGGAAAGAATTAAAAAATATATTCAAGCGATCTCATTAATACACTAGTTAAAGACATAGGTTACCGAAACAGTTAAGAATCATGACATGAGTTTTTGTAAGACTACTTACATAAGAAAACCACAGGAGAGAAGGCTGTTGAACAGCGATAATGTGATCAAATGGGAAAAATGAAAGACGTTACACAAACATCTGTAGAATGAAGGTAACCTAAAAGGAATTTTTGGGTAACAGACCAAATACATTTTACCTGACTGACAAAAGACTGAAGTAGAAAATGTTTAGCGTTGGTACTGAATACTGCCATAAGGATATGTTATTCAATGTGTAGGTACGTAAAGTAGTATAACCGGAGGCAATTGCTATGAACCGGAGTGGATATTTGAAAAATGGAAGTAAGAGGAACTTGACAATCATACGTACAAGGAACATCATTGCGAAGAATTACGGGAAACCAAGAACTACTACGACTGATTGACGAAAGAACTCAGGGGCCAAATACTCGAAAAAAAGCGTAAACAAGCGGTACGTCTGTACCATGTCAATAACTGTGCTTAGCTCAAACGTCAGAGGCGTGATTCATCACCACAGCCAACGTTTGGTGGGCCGCGGGCTCTCAGGTAAACTGAGGTGGTGCCGGGAACTACGATGTGAGAATGTCAGAAAGGAACACGCTGGCGCAAATTGAGACATGGTCTTCATCTATGTGATTGGCATAAAATGAGTTACGAAAGTTATTCGTTGATCGAGTCAAAGGCGCAGGAAATTAATACGAGTGCATGTATAATATCCTAGCTCGAGGACAATTATATAGAACTATAGAACGTGGATAGACTGATACTATTTATATGGGATAGCAAATTCCACGGATGGCCAAAACGCATGGGCGCAGGACAGACAAAATACCATCCGCTAGAAGCAGGCTAAAATTAAAGGGGCTGAATAACCCATTCTTCAATTAATTAAGGTCAGTGATAGTATTTGATGACTACACATGGATAACCGTGTAAAGTTACTATACTAAATTCTAAGCCTATTGACTAGAAATGGGCGAAATTAGTATAACAGGCTTAATGTAATTGTGTGCAAGGTCGTGCAACGTCGCCTTCATCGTTCTTAATATCTAATGACCGACCGAGGTCATTTTGACTAGTGCTATCGGATATGTAGCAAAACGGTGTAAAAACAACCTAAAGCTAAGCTAGTTTCTTAAAATCAGGAATTTTAGTTACTGAACCATGAAGTTTAATCAAGTCAGGCCTTTGAACGCATATGGCGTAAAACAGACAACCTAACTTTATGTTCTAATAGCTGTTGACGTGAAAGGTCAAATAATAAATAATGTAACGGGCTTAATATACATGTGTGAAAGGAACATCGCTGTCATCGCTCTCATTATCTACTGACCGACAGAGGTCAAAGTGATTAGTGCTACCAAGTGTTACCAAAATGAAATGCAAACTTATGAGTATATGGTGAAGAGACGTACCATGTCACTTTTTTTTAAAAAAAGGTTAAGGATTTATTTCCTAATTTGAGACCAGAGCTCCTTGCATCCTTGCATCACCATAGTCGACATGGAGAATTATAATGAAGTGGGAATGGCTATTTGGACCACATTAGAAATATTAAAGCTTGTAAGAAGTGAGAATACTGTGAACATGTATAAGAATCATCCATTGTAAGGCTTTAAATGAAAGAAAAAAGCTTATGTATT
Source organism: Schistocerca gregaria (assembly GCF_023897955.1). Taxonomy (NCBI): domain Eukaryota; kingdom Metazoa; phylum Arthropoda; class Insecta; order Orthoptera; family Acrididae; genus Schistocerca; species Schistocerca gregaria. The sequence continues at coordinate 187,579,871 of NC_064929.1, forward strand.
GTACTAGTGTGTCAATGTTTGTAACGGCAGCCGTCATAACTAAGATAAAGGGAAATAGAGCGTGACTGTACGATTTGACCGTCCGTGATATTAAGCGACCGCATGAATGCATTGACTATCTTCTGTGTCGTTTGGTAAAATGTGAAGCAATGAACATCGGGACAAAACCTTTGAAAACAATTATTTTTATTTTTAACTAGAATTGATCGATAAGGGTGCAGTATTTGTCATTACATAGACGTTTAAAAATGTCTATTTTTTCTAATATGACTAATTTCATACCCCTAAGTTCAGACTGAAGCAACTCGTTTCCGAACGAGGGGATTATGCGCGTGAGACATTTGTACGCGATGTTTAGCGAAGGTGGAACCTCGCGTAGCCCTACCACTCCTGGTGATAATATGATCCTTGTATCTAGTAGCTAGCGATCGAACTGTTTGACCGATATAATATTTCGGACAGTCACGGCAAGTAATTTTGTAAACCTAAGACTGCGAAAGTTTATCAACTGCGACTTGTAAAGAGTGGATTAGTGGAGAAGGCTACTCCAAATCCATAGGTTTTAAGTAAACGTCCTAATTTGCAACTTATTTTACCTATGTAAGGAACAGATATAACTGCCATTGGTTCGTGCAGTCGATGTCTTTAAGTTGGGTAAAAGAGAAGTTACAAAGACATACGTACAAGGAAGTCAAATGCGAAACTTTGCGGAAAACAGAAGAAATACTTCCTGCCATTTAACGAAAAAGTGCGCTGCAAAAACATTTAAGACGCTTCAGTAATACACAATCACAGCTTTTGAAACATCTCTGGTATGACAAAGACTAAATCCTTAACGACCAAGTCCAGTTAAAAAAAAAAAAAATTCGAATGTTTTATCCGTCAGTGCTTCAGATTCTACCATACGACATAGAGGATAACCGAAACATTCATGCGGTCGCTTTGTGTCACGGATGGTCAATTCGTTCAGTCACGCTCTAGGTTCCCTTAATCTTAGTTATGATGGCTGCCCTTACAACAGTGGGCACACTAATAAAATACACACGCTTTTTCTTCATTTAATGCCTTATAACGACAGACTCTTGTACATGTTCATAGTATTCTCACTTCTTACAAGCTGGTATGGTCCAAATAGAAATTCTCACTTCTTACAAGCTGGTATGGTCCAAATAGAAATTCCCACTTAGTTACAATTATCCAAGTAGAATATGGTGGTGCAAGGATGTTTTCATTCATATTCATTCCAAATCCGAACTCTGCCGTATAATTAATAAATAATAAATTGAAGTGACACCATGCGTCACTTCACAATATACACGTAACTTTCATACCATTTTGGTAACACCTGATAGCACTAATCTCTGTGACCTCTGTCGGCCAATACATAATAAGATCGATGAAAGCGACTGAGTATGTCCTTTCACGCATGTATATTAACCCTGTTGTATTATTTGGCCTTTCAAGTCAACAGCTATTACAACATAAATGTCGTTTGTCTGTTGAACGCTATATGCGTTCACAGACCTAACTTAATTAAGTTGCAGAGTTCCGTACCTCAAGTAACTGATTTTAATAAACTAGTTTAGCTTTAGATTCTTTTCAAATTATTATGCTACATATCCGATAGCACTATTCAAAATGACCTCTGTCGTTCCGGAGATATTAATGGCGATTAAGGCGACGTTTCACGTCCTTACATGCAATTACATTAGGCCTGCCATACTAATTTGACCCCTTTCTGCTCAATAACGCCTAGAATTAAATATAGTAGCTTTACACGCTTATCCAAGCGTAATCATCAAATACAGTCAACGACACCCAGTAATTGAAAAATGTGTTGTCCTATAATATTGCCCTCGAGCTAGGGCATCATACATACACACGCATTAACTCCCTGCGCCTCTGACTCGCTTATCGGAACGCTTTCGTAACACATTTTATGCCAGTCGCATAGATAAAGACGATTTCTCAATTTGCGCCTGCGCGCTTCTTTCTGACATTCTCACTGCCTAGTTGAAGGCGCTACATCAGTTTACCTCATAGTCCGCGGCCAACCGAACGTTGGCTCGGGTGAGGAAGCACGCTTCTGACGTTTGGAATAAGTACGGCTATTGACATAGCACATACGTACCGTTTATTTTACGTTTTATGTGAGCATTTTGACCCTTTGGGCGTTCTGTATTAATGCTGACACATGCCTATTTAGTCAGTTTGTAGCTTAAGTGTGTTCCGAAAAGGCATACCTATCCCTGTCGACACCTAGAGGTATACAGTAGGCTTCTATTTGAAATCAAAATTGATTCGTTACAACCATCATAAAAATGTTAATGGCAATTCATGATTACAGAAATACAAGTATTCTACTCAAGGCTGAAAGTTGTTCAAGTCTGAAATGGTAAAGAATAATCCAAACTGTGGGAAATTTTTGAAACATTTGTTTCAAATACACTAATTATATACATTTCGCGAAAACAGATACCTCAGTGGGCAGATCTCGTGAAGAAGAGTGGATTAAGTTAAAAGCGAAAAGTCAGAGGAAAATATAAGCAGCCAGAGAAAAATACTAGATACGAAAAAGATAGTGAAGAACAGTTGGTTTAATGAAGTAATACTGAGGCTAATCCGCGAATGACTGAAACAAACAACGATCATGGGTATTCGAGAATACAGTGATAAAGGTATTTTAATTAATGTGAGAAGACAACACGTTAAGACAAATTACGGGATTATGAATAGTGTATGTAATTTGATGATTGTGTAATAATGAGATTACAAACTCCAAAGCAGTCAGTTCAGTTGACAAGGAGTGGATGTTTCTCAAAGCGACAGTGATAAAATTAGACAAACATCTCTGGAAGGAAGATGATTGCCAACACTTTTTGCAGAACAAGAGAAGTATCTGATGTGACACGCAAGAGTGAAGTACGAATTGTTCACAGTAGTTAATGCATAATCAAATAATGATATTTTCATCGATGCGTAAAGAATTGGCATACTAAAAAACAGGGAAGATCGACATGTGTTTAAAATTCATTGAGTTTATCTCTAGTACAAGAAGTAATATCACAGAAATAGTTCAGCTGAAGAGTAATCGATGACTTCAAACGGGAGAATCACACCAATCACAGAAACGTGCATACAAGGAAGACAACTGCAGAATGTTCAAGAAACATAAGAAATACTCAAGTGATTGACGAAGAAATGAAGTTCACAAATTATCAGTGCCCTTATACAGTAGGAAATGGTGACAACTGTGTAATTCTCTGTGTCATAAGGCATACAGCAGTACGAAAAGGAGTTCTCCATTAAAGGAGGCAAGCAAGAAAGAATTTTGTCATATGAGAAATACTTCAAATGGATGAGGGAAGAATGATCTAGAATCTTATTCAGGAATGTTCATGTCTACGGAAGTTCTTTTGAATGTGCAAAGATGTGGGATTCTGAAATCCTAAGCAATGATGACATCAATTTGTAACTGTATGAGGAAATAGGCACACAATAAGAAATACTAGAGTAAGTAGTTCAGGTTTACTGAAGCGCATTCTTGAAAAGAGAAAAATCATATAAATTAAAGAATAATGAATTCGACGAATATACCATCGTCAAACTTTTCCGTACTATAGTAAATACTTAATCTGTCTGACGAAGGAGACAAGTCAAACGATAGGAGAAAATTCAAACGATATCATCAATACACTAAATGAAGATGTTCGTACATGCGCAAATACATAGGTTACCGAAATAGTTAAGAAACATGACATGAGTTTGAAATTGTGAAAGGCTGCTTCCATAAGAAAACCACAGGAAAGACTTCAGCTGAAGAGCGATAATGTGTTGAAATGGGAAAAATAAGAGAAGTTACACAAACAATTTTACAATAAATATAACTTAAAGGGAATTTTTGGGGAACAGTACAGTGACAAAATAATGCAGTACAAAATGTTTAGGGTAGTTACAGAATACTGGCTAAAGATATGTTGTTCAATGTGTAAGCACGTAAAGTACTTAAACACAGGGCAATATCAAGAGTAGGAAATTCATAGCTAATACACATTTTGCGATAAGAAATACCACTGAAGGCAGTTCAGTTGAACAGTGGTGGATGTCTTCAAAGTGGAGAATCAGAGACGTTAGACAAAGATTCGTAGAGGGAAATTCACTGTGACGAATTCACTGGAAACAGATGAACTACTTCACCTGATTGACAAAGGAATTACCTAAAAAAGGTTAAGCGGACATCATCATTAGAGAAATACAAGTAATTAACCAATGTGGCCAATCACATATATTTGAAATTGTCTGGGGTGTACATACTGTGTACCCATGCCAGATGAACCGGAGTAGATCCATTTAAAAGTGCTAGTGACAGATGTTAGACAAAGATTCGTACAGGTGACACTGCTCCGAAAGATTTCTCGGTAAGAGAAGAAGGTCTTCAATTCACTGACGAAAGACTGAAGTACAAAAATGTTCAGAGCATTTCCTGAATACGGATATAAATGTCTTGTAATCGATGTGCCCAGAGCTGACACACTATCATAATGGGGGAAAATCACATGTCTTTATATTTCGCTGATAACATACGTACTGCGATGAGAAATACCACAACAAGCATTTCAATTGAAGTGCAGTCGATGTCTTTGAGTTGGGTAAAAGAGAAGTTACAAAGACATACGTACAAGGAAGTCAAATGCGAAACTTTGCGGAAAACAGAAGAAATACTTCCTACCATTTAACGAAAAAATGCGCTGCAAAAACATTCAAGATGCTTCAGTAATACACAATCACAGCTATTTTAATCAATGTGAAAAACGGTAATGCTAAGCAGTATCACATCTGTTTGAATTCGCTCAGACCATAGGTATTGCTAAAAGTGGAATATCGGAGAAAGTACAAATATAGAGGTACAAGGAAGGCAACTGTGAAGCCCTTTTAGATAGCAGACGAAGTACTTCAAATAACTGACGACAGAATGGTGTACAAATATGTTGAGCGCAAATTATGGATATAGAATTATAGGTATTTTATTCAACGTGAAAACATATGCCATAATGAAATACCTGGGGAAAATTGCATGTGTTTGGAATTCAATGATTACATGCGTACTGCAATAAGCACTACAACAGGAGGCAGTTGCAATGAACAGAAGTGGGAATTTAAAAAACCGGAATCATGGAAATTAGACATGCATACGTACAAGGAACTTCATTGCGAATAATTACGGGAAACGAAGAACTACTTCATCTGATTGACGAAAGAATGAGCTATAAAACTAATCATGGGAATTCATGAAAACAGGATTACAAGAATTTTACTTAATGTAGTAAGTCGTTCAACTCTGAAATGCCAAGGTATAATGCAGTCAGTGCGAAATTTCTGAAACATATACACTGATTATATACGTTCAGCGAAAAGAAATACCACAGTGGGAGGTTCTCATGAAGAGGAGTGGACGTATTTATAAGGCATAAGTCCGAGAAATATTAGCAGCTACAGAAAAATACGAACTTGGCAAAAGACAGTGAAGAACATTTGGTTTAATGAAGGAAGACTGAGGCTCATCCGCGAATGACTGAAATAGGACAGCGTTCATGGGTATTCGTGAATACAGTAACAAACGTATTTTAATTAATGTTAGCAGCCAACACATATTGATGTAATGAGGGATTATGAATAGTGTATGTAATTTGCTGCAGTTCAGTTGATGAGGAGTGGATATCTCCTAAAAGGTCAGTGACAAAAGTTAGAGAAACATTTCTAGAAAGAAGATAACTGCCAAGGCGTATTGCGGAATAGGAGAAGTTCTTGAAGTGACAAGTAAGAGTGAAATACAAAATGTTCAGAGCAGTTCATGGACAATCAAATAAAAATATTTTTATCGATGTGCAAAGAATTGGCATACTAATAACCTGGGAAGAACGACCTGCGAAGTAATATCACAGCAAACAGTTCAGTTGAAGAGCAATAGATGACTTTAAACGGACAAATCACAGTAATCACAGAAACTTACGTACGAGGAAGACAACTACGGAATGTTTAAGAAACATTAGAAATATTCCAGTGACTGACGAAGAAATAAAGTACAAAAATGTTCAGTATCCTGATATAGTAGGAAATGATGACAGCTCCGTAATTCTCTGACTCTATTGATACTGCTGTAAGACATACAATAGTATGAAGAGCAGTGGTCCATTAAAGGAAGGAGGAAAAAAATTTGATCTCATGAGACGTACTTCACCTTTGATTGTGGCATCATACATAATCATTAACCCGGCTCCAGGGTAATAGGGTGCCCTTCCCTATTTCCCCACTGGGGTAATTCCTGTCTGGCGCGTCCACGTCGCGGGGGTGGGCATCCTACACTTCAGTAGGCCCGAGTGCTAGGATGGCTGAGTTCAGGCAGGGACCCAATCCCGTGGGGTATAACACGGAACCTATGCCCAGGGTTATGGGTGAATACCTTAATGGCAGCGACGGCGGAGAAGGAAGACTTCGGAACGGCGTAGCTAGCAGATAAGGCAACCCTCCTCTCTGGGGATTAAATGAGAAGAGAACCACTGCCGTGTGGTGGAGGAGAAATTCCAAAGGCTAAGGGAGTTACAACCAAAAGAAAATCCTTTCTTGCGTTAGGCCTAGCAAGCCAGTAGGAGAGTCTTCATATATTGCTTTCAAAACACAGACGAGCCTAGGAACGACCCACTCAGGATTTAACCCCACTGCTTCTACAAGTACTGGTGCAAATGATGGGAGACCTGATGATATTCATCAGTACAAGAAGATGGAACAAACTGGACTAAAAAATAACCTAAATATTGGCACCCTTAATATAGTAACCCTCAATGCAAAAATGGAAGAAATGACAGATGTACTAACAGAGAGGAAGTTAGATATTATGGGGTTAAGCGAAACAAAGTGTAAGGGAAAAGGTGAGAAGAATTTGAGAGGAGGAGGACAATTGTACTGTAGTGGGAATAACAGGTATGGAAGAAATGGTATGGCAGTAATGGTGAATAAGAATGTACAAAGCTGTATTGAAACTGTGAGATATATATCAGACAGGATCATAATCTTAAACCTGAGATTCCAAAAAGAAACACTAAAATGAATCCAGATTTATGCACCTCAAGTGGGATGTAGCGAAGAAGAGAAGATGGACTTTGAAAATGTGTTAGAAAACCATATAGAGCGTGCTAACATAGTGATGGGAGATTTTAGTGCACAGGTAGGCAAAAAGAGAAAGGGGTTTGAGCAAGTATCGGGATGTTTTGGATATGGAGGCAGAAATGAAGAAGGGAAAGACTCCTGGATTTGTGCCAGAGGTATGGAATGAAAATAGCAAACAGCTGGTTTATGAAGAGAGAAAGTCATGCTATCACCAGATAGAGTTGGGATGGTAGAACCAAGAGTGTAATTTATTATATTCTAGTAGATAGGGAATGGGGAGAGAAAGTAACAAATGTGAAGGTAATTCAGAGTGTGGTTCCAGATGGAGACCATAGTTAACTGGTGGGACAATGGAAAATGAATATGTGTGTGAAAAATAGAAAACAGAAGAAACTGATGAGGATACGGGATCGGAAACTGAAGAAGAGTGAATGTGCTGAGAGGTACAGAGAATTAATCACACAAAAATTTCCAAAACAAGTTTTCTGCGATGTAGAAAAAGAATGGAGTTTATTCAAAGACACTTTAGTCGAAGCAGCGCAAAAAGTATGTGGCAGAACATCTGGAAAGGAAAAAAAATAAGACAGACAAGATGGTGGGATGATACCACAATCCAAGCAGATAGAAGAATAAAGGGAGCATTGAGAAAGTGGTGGAAAACTAAAAATGACGAAGACCATGAAAGATATATGGAGGAAAAGAAGAAGTGCAAAGAAATAGTGGAAACAGCAAACACAAAGGCATGGGAAGAGTTTACAAAAAAATTTGAAGATGTGAAGAGCAATAAGAAAATGTTCTATAAAATGATGAAAAATAAAAGAAAGCGTTCTGAAGTACGAGTAGAGATGGAAACAGAGGACGTTACCATTATTGAAGATCCAGGGAATATAAAAGATCTCTGGAAAGAACACTTTAAGAAGCTGTTAAACGCTCAGGAGCAGGTACATGAGGAAAAAACAAATAATAGAGAAATTGAGAGAAGTTGGAAAGCAGATTTGGGACAAATTACACGGGAAGAAATGGAAAAAGCTGTGAACAAGATGAATGAGAGGAAAGCCCCAGGACCTGATGAAGTATCAGTGGACATGACAAGAGGAGCAGGTCCAGTGGGAATGCAGTGGCTGTATAGAGTACTATCAAGCGTGTGTAGAAATGGTACAATACCTGACGACTGGAGAACAGGAGACATTGTCCCCATCTTCAAGAAAGGCAATAAAAGACTTTGTAAAAACTACAGAGAAAAAACCCTTATGAGTCATACAGCCAAGATTTTTGAAAGAATTTTACTAAATCGAATAAGTGAAAAGGCTGTTAAACGCTCAGGAGCAGGTACATGAGGAAAAAACAAATAATAACAGAAAAGGCATATGACTCAGTTGACAGGGAAAGACTCTGGGAAGAAATGAAGAAGATATAGAAGATGGATACATTAACGTTATTAAGACAATGTACAGAGGGCACAATTGTAAAATTAGAACACCATTGGGAAACTCTGAAGACTTCGAAAAAAGACAAGGACTTAGGCAAGGAAATATTCTATCTCCTGCACTTTTTAATGTTGTGATGGAGGGAATGAATAGGGCAGTTAAAGATATAGTAAAAGAAAAAGACAAAAAGATGATTTTTGCAGATGATATGGTCATATGGGGTGATAAAGAGGTGGATGTACAGTTACAGCTTGATGCGTGGAAGGAAATAATGAAAAGGTATGGATTAAAAATAAATAAGGATAAGAGTGAAGTAATGGTATTACGAACAGAGAAAGGAATTAACGGAAATATTACATTGAATTTGGAATAATGAAGTTTGAGAAAGAGAAAAACTCCTTATGTATAACAATTATTACATCCCTATTGTCACTTATGGTAGAGAAACATGGACAATGACAGAAAGAGACTGGAGCAGACAGCAAGCAGGGGAAATGAAATTCCTCAGAGCAGTTAAGGGAAAAACGAGAATGGACCGAGTAAAGATTGTAGAGATTAGAAAGGAGTTCAAACAAAAAAGTGTGAGAGAAGAAATTGAAAGAAAGAGAATAACGTGGTACGGGCATCTTAAGAGGATGCATGGACAGAGACTCAACAAAATTATGGAAGATCTGAAGATGGATGGGAAAAGACCTAGAGGGCGTCAAAGAACACGGGAGAAAATGTGAGTGAGAATATCTGTAGAAACGAGAGGTCTGACCTAGCAGTAAGTGGAGGAAGAAAAGTGGTGGGAGTACTGAGCCAAATGTAGAGGACCCATCAGCACCCAGACCCAGCAGTAACTGGAGCAGTATTCGGATACAGATAGATAGATAGAGAAATACTTCAAATGGCTGAGGGAGAATGATCTAAAAAAGTGTTCAGGAAAGTTCAGGATTACAAGTACTTTACTCAATGTCGAAAGTCGGTCAACTCTGAAATGCTAAGGTATAATGCAATCTGTGAGAAAATCTTGGAACATATGTTTCAAATACACTGATTATATGCGTTCTCCTAAATGAAATCCCACAGTGGGAGGTTCTCATGAAGAGAAGTGGACGTCTTTATAAGGGATACGTCAGAAGAAACTATTAGCAACTAGAGAAAAATACGAAATAGGAAAAAGACAGTGAAGAACAGTTGGGTTAATGAAAAAAGCCTGAGGCTCATCCGCGAGTGACTGAAATAGAACAATGTTCATAGGTAATCGTAAATACAGTAATAAAAGTATTTTAATTAATGTTAAAAGACAAAAAATATTGATGTAATGAGGGATTATGAATAGTGTTTATAATTTGCTGGTTGTATAAATACTGAGAGAACAAATTCCACACCAGGCAGTTCAGTTGATGAGGACTCGATGTCTCCTAAATCGACAGTGACAAAAATTAGACAAACATTCCTAGAAGGAAGATAATTGCCAAGACTTTTCGCAGAATTCGAGAAATACTTGATGTGACACGTAAGCGTGAAGTACGAAATATTCAGAGCAGTTCGTCAACAAACCAAATAAAGAAATTTTCATCGATGTGCAAAGTATTGGCATACTAAAGTATTGGGAAGAACGACATGAGTTTAAACTTTACTGATTATCTCTATAGTACAAGCAGTAATACCACAGCAAACAGTTCAGTTGGAGAGCAGTGGATGACTTTAAATGGGAGAATCACAGTAATCAGATAAACTTATGTACAAGGAAGAAAACTGCGAAATGCTTAAGAAACATATGAAATACTCCATTGAATGTCGAAGAAATAAAGTAGAAATATGCTCAGTATCCTGATATAGTATGAAATGATGATACCTTCCTTTTTCGCTGAGTCTATGGATACTGCTAAAAGACATACAAGTGTATGAAGAGCACTGGTCCATTAAAGGAAGAAAAATTTTGGTCTCATGAGATATACTTCAGATGGCTGAAGGCAGAAATATCTACAACAGTGTTCATTAAAGTTCATGACTACGGAAATTAAGGTATTCTTTTGAATGTGCAAATATGTAGGATACTGAAATCACAAGCATTGATGATACCAATATGTAAATCTATGAGGAAATAGGCCCGCAATGAAGTTCAGTTTAATTGAAGCGCATGCATGAAAAGGGAAAATCTAATTTTTGCGTACTAAAATAATTGCTTCATCTGACTGACGACGAAAACAGTTAAAAATATATTCAAGTGATCTCATTGACGGTGATGCAAGGTTGTTTTTAGTCATATTCATACCAAGTCCGAGCTCTGGCCTAAAATTAATAAAAAATTCTTTAGCCGTTTTTAATAAAAAAAACGTTGAAGTGACGTCGTACGTCTCTTCACAATTTACACATAACTATGAATACCGTTTTGGTAACACCTGATAGCACTAATCACTTTGACCTCTGTCGGTCAATAGATAATAAGGTCGATGAAAGCGACGTCTTACGTATCTTCGCGCAAGTATATTACGCCCGTTAGATTATTTGACCTTTCACGTCAACAGCTATTAGAACTAAAAGATAGTTTGCCTGTTGAACGCTATATGCGTTCACAGACCTCACTTGATTAAGCCTCATGGTTCAGTAATTCAACTACTTGATTTTAAGAAACTAGTTTAGCTTTGGGTACTTTTTAAAGTATTTTGCTACATATCCGATAGCACAATTCAAAATGACCTCTGTCGTTCATTAGATATTAAAGACGACAAAGTCAACGTAGCACGTCCTTTCACGGAATTACATAAGTAAGTCAATTTCACCCTTTTGTGGTCGATAGAGCTTAGTATTTCATATAGTAACGTAGTATAAGGGCGACGAGATCAACGTTGCACGTCCTTTCATGGAATTATATTAAGTCTGTCATACTAATGTGACTCATTTGTGGTCAATAGCGCATAGTATTTATTATAGTAACTTGACACGCTTAGCCAGGCGTAATCATCAAATACAATCATCGACACAAAGTAATTGAAAATGGGTTATACATCCCCCACATTTATAACCTGCTTCTAGCTGATGGTATTTTGCCTGTCCTGCGTGGATGCGTTTAGACCATCCGTGGATTTTGTTATTCCACATATATAGTTTGATCATATCAACGTTCTATAGTTACATGAAATGTCTTCGCCCTACGACTTCATACATACACACGCATTAACTTGCTGCGCCTTTGACCCGCTCATCGGATCACTTTCGTAACCCATTGTATGACACTCACATGAAATAAGACGATTTCTCACTTTTCGCATGCGCGTTCATTTCTGACACTCTCGCAGCCCACCTGCCGGCGCCACTGAGAGCCCGCGGCCTACAGAACGTTGGCTAGGGTGAGGAAGCACGCTTCTGACGTTTGAGCTAAGTACAGGTATTGCCATGGTACACACGTAAGGTTTATTTTACATATTATGCGATTATTTCGCCCCTTTGTTCATTCTGTATCAATGTTGGACCATTCCTCTTTTAGATAGTTTGTAGTTTTAGAGTGTTCCGAAGATGGCATGCTTATCCGCGCCGAAACCTTCGTCAACATCCTCTTTCTATTAGTAGTCGAAGCGGAATCTTTACATTAATTGTAAAAATGTTCATGAGAATACATGAATACAGAAATACAAGTATTTTGCAAGATGTTGAAAGTCGTTCAATTTGCAGATGCTACGGAATAAGTCAATCTGTGCAAAATTCTTGTAACATATGTGTGAAATACACTGATTATAGACGTTCTGTGAAAGGGAATACCACAGCGGGGGGTTCTCATGACGAGGAGTGTTCGTCGTTATAAGGAAGAAGTCGGAGAAAAATATTAGCAGCTACAGAACAATACGAAATAGGGAAAAGACACTGGATAACAGTTGGTTTAATGAAGAAAGACTGAAGCTCATCCGTGAATGACTGAAACAGAAAGACCTTTATGGGTATTCGTGAATACAGTATTAAACGTATCTTAATCAACGTTAGAAGCCAACACATATTGATGTAATGACGGATTATGAATAGTGTATGTAATTTGCTGCTGGTACAAATACTGAGTGAAGAAATTCCACAACAGGCAGTTCAGTTGATGAGGACTGGATGTCTCCCAAAAGGACTGTGACAAAAGTTAGACAAACATTTCTAAAAAGAAGATAACTGTCAAGACTTCTTGCGGAACACTTTAGAGTGAAGTACGAAATGTTCAGAGCAGTTAATGAACAATCAAATACATTTTCATCGATGTGCAAAGCTCTGGCATACTAAAATACTGGGAAGAACGACATGTCTTTAAAATTCATTGATTATATCTGTAGTACAAGAAGTAATGCAACAGCAATCAGTTCAGCTGGAGAGAAATTGATCACGTTAAATGGGACAATCGCAGTAATCAGAGAAACTTACGTAACAAGGAAGACAACTGCGGAATGTTTAAGAAACATAAGAAATACTCCAGTGAATGACGAAGAAATAAAGTACAAATATGTTCTGTATCCTGATATAGTATGAAATGATGACAGCTTCGCAATTCTGTGGATTCTGCGATAAGACGTACAACAGAATGAAGAGCAGTGGTCCATCAAAGGAGGCAAGAAAAGTATATTTCGTCTCAAGAGAAATATTTCAAATGTCTGAAGCAAGAATGATCTATAAAAGTGTTCAGAAAAATGTATGACAACGTAAATGAAGGTATTGTTTTGAATGTGCAATTATGTGCGATACTGATATCATAAACAATGATTACATGAATTTGTAACTCTATGAGGAGATACGCACGCAGTTTTACTGAAGAACATTCTAGACAAGATGAAATCGCAGAAATTTAAAAAAAAAAAAAAATGCAATCCAGGAATATACCAGCGTAAAATTTTTGGGTACCAAAAGAATTACTGACTCACTAAGGAAACAATTACAAAGATATTCAACCGATATCATCAATACACTAGCTTAAGATATTCGTACATATGCAAACACATAGTTTTTCCGATACAGTTAAGAATTATGACATGAGTTTGAAATTGTGAAAGGGTGCTTACATAGGTACAGCGATGAGAAATATCACAACAAGCATTTCCATTGAAGTGCAGTCGATGTCTTTAAGTTGGGCACCAGAGAAGTTAGAAAGACATACGTACAGGGAAGCCAAATGCGAAACTTTGTGGGAAACATAAGAAATACTTCCTACCATTTAACGAAAAAATGGGCTACAAAACCATTCACGTTGCTTCATGAATAAACAATCAGAGCTGATTTAATCAACGTACAAAAACTGTAAAACTAAGCAGTATCGCATGTGTTTCAAATCTCTCATGCTATAGATATTGCATTAAGAAATAGCACAGCAAGTAGTTCAGTTCAGGAGCACTGACTCTCTTTAAACATGGGAGTTGGAGAAAGTACAAACACAGCGGTACAAGGAAGACAACTCTGAAGCCATTTTAGAAAGCGGAGGAAGTACTTGATATAACTGACGAAAGAATGGAGTACAAAAATTTTGAGCGCAAATCATGGATACAGAATTATAGGTATTTTAATCAGTGTGAAAACACCTGCACTAATGAAATACCTGGCGAAATTAGCATGTGTTAGTAATTCACTAATTTCTTGCGTACTACGATAAGCACTATAACAAGAGGCAGTTGTAATGAACAGAAGTGGGTATTCAAAAACGGGAATCATGGAAATCACACAAGCATACGTACCAGGAACATCATTGAGAAGAACTACTTCAACTGACTGACGAAAGAATGAGTTACAAAAATGGTCATGGGAATTCATGATTACAGGATTACAAGTATTTTAAGCAATGTCGAAAGTCGTTCAACTCTGAAATGCAAAGCTACAATACAATCTGTGCGAAATTCTTGAAACACATGTTTCAAAAACACTGATTATATACGTTCTCCGAAAACAAATGCCACAGTGGAAGGTTTTCATGAAGAGGAGTGGACGTCTTTGTAGGGGATAAGTCAGAGGAAAATATTAGCAGCTAGAGAAAACTACGAAATAGGGAAAAGACAGTGAAGAACAGATAGTTTAAGAAGAAACCCTGAGGCTCATTCGCGAATGACTGAAATAGAACAACGTTCGTAAATACAGTAATAAACGTATTTTAATTAATGTTAGAAGCCAACACATATTGATGAAATGAGGGATTATGAATAGTGTATGTAAGTTGCTGGTTGTATAAATACTGAAATAACAAATTCAACAGCAGGCTGTTCAGTTGACGAGGACTGGATGTCTGCAAAAGCGACAGTAACAGAAGTTAGACAAACATTTCTATGAAGAAGAGACCTGACGAGACTTTTTGCGGAACACGAGAAGTACTTTATGTGACACGTAAGAGTGAAGTACGAAATGTTAAGAGAAGTTCGTGAACAATCAAATAAAGATATTTTCATCGATGTGCAAAGAACTGGCATGCTAAAATACAGGGAAAACCGACCTGTGCTTAAAATTCGTTGATTATATCTGTAGTACATGTAGTAATACCGCAGAAAACAGTTCAGTTGAAAAGCAACGGATGTCTTTAAATGGAAGAATCTCAGTAGTCATAGAAACTTACGTACAAGGAAAACAACTGTGGAGTGTTTACGAAACATGATAAATACTCCAGTGAATGACGAAGAAAAAAAGTACAAAGTATCCTGATATAGTAACGTGATATCCTGATATAGTATCCCGTTATAGCATGAAATGATGACAGCTTCGTAATTCGCTGAGTCTATGGATACTGCGATAAGACATACAACAGCATGAAGAGCATTAGTCCATGAAAGAAGGCAAGAAAAAAAATTAATCCCGTGAAAAATACTTCAAATTGCTGAAGGAAGGATGATCTACAAAAGTGTTCAGGGAAGTTCATGACTACGAAATGAAGGCATTTTTTTGAATGTGAAAGGATGTGGGATACTGAAAACCCAAGCAATGATGACACCAATTTGTAACTCTATGACGAAATAGGCACGCAAAGAAAACTACAAGGGTAGGTACTTTAGTTTAACTGAAGCGCATTCTAACAACGAGAAAAATCATAGAAATTAAAGAAATATGCATTCCAGGAATATATAAGCGTCTAATTTCTGGGTACTAGAGTAATTACTTCATCTTACTGACGATGGAAAGAATTAAAAATATATTCAAGCGATATCATCAATACACTAGTCAAAGATGTTCGTACATGTGCAAAGACATAGGTTACAGAAATAGTTAAGAATCATGACAAGAAATTGAATTCTGTAAGGGTTGTTTCCATAAGAAAACCACATGAGAGAAGTCACTTGAACAGCGCTAATGTGATCAAATGGAAAAAATGAGAGAAATTACACAATCATCGGTATAATGAAGGGAACCTAAAAGGAATTTTTGGGTAACAGAACAAATACTTCATCTGACTGACTAAAGAACGAAGTAGAAAATGTTTGGCGTAGTTACTGATCACTGCCATAAAGATATGTTATTCAATGTGTAGGTACGTAAAATACTAAAACACAGGGAAAATACAACGTCTTTGAAATTCATAGCTTTTAGACATTTACCGATAAGAAATACCATTGAAGACAGTTCAATTGAACAGCGGTGAATGACTTCAAATTTTAGATTCAGTGATTTTAGACAGGGATACGTAATGGGAAAATCACTGCAACGAATTTACTGGAAACAGATGAACTGCTTCACCTGATTGACGAGGGAATGACCTACAAAAATGTTTAGAGGACATCATAATTAGATACATATAAGTAACTAACCAATGTGACCAGACGTCTGATTCTGAAATACTAAGGAATAACAACAAATGTCTCAATTTGCTTGGGCCGTGGATACTGTGCCACGACAGTTGATCAGGAGTTGAAGCATTTAAAAGCGCCAATAACAGATGTTAGACTAACATACGTACAGGGAAGACCACTACGCCAGATTTCTGGGTAGCAGAAGAAGGTCTTCACTTGAATGACGAAGAAGTACAAAACTTTACAGGACATTTCCTGAGCACGGGTATAAAGGTTTTTTAATCGATGTGCAAAGAGCTGACACACTATCACAAAGAGGAAAAATCACATTTGTATACAATTTGATGATTACATATATATGGCGAAAAGAAATACCACAGCAAGCACTTCAAATGAATAACAGTTGAAGACATACGTACAAGGAAGTCAAATGCGAACACTTTCTGGGAAACAGAGCAAATGCTTCATCCATTTAACGATAAAATGCCCTACAAAAACATTCAGGTTCCTTCATGCATACTGAATCAAAGGCATTTTAAACAATGTGCAAAAAGTGTAATGCTATGCAGAATTGCATCTGTTTGAAATCTCTCAGGCTATAGATATTGCAATAAGACATAGCGCAGCAGTCAGTTCTGTTGAAGAGCACTAACTCTGTTTAAACTTCGTTGTCGGAGTAAAAAAATGGAGGTACAAGGAAGACAACTGTGACGATATTTTGGATAGCGGAGGAAGTACTTCAAATAGCTGACCAAAGATGGTGAACAAAAATGTTGAGCGCATATCATGGATACCGAATTGGAGCTAATTAAATCAGTGTGAAAACACCTGCCATACTAAAATACCGGAGAAAAATTGCATGAGTTTGTGTGTCACTGATTACATGCGTACAGCGATAAGTAGTATAACACGAGGCAATTACAATGAACCGGAGTGGATATATCTACAATCGGAATAAGGGAAATTTGACAAGCATACGTACAAGTAACATCATTACGAATTATTACGGGAGACAAAGAACTACTTCGACTGATTGACCAACGAATGGGCTATAAAAATGTTGAGAACTTAGGGGACAAACACACGCAAAAACATAAACAAACGGTACGTGTGTAATACGTCAACAGCTGTGCTTAGCTCAACCTTCAGAAACGTGATTCGTCACACACCCAACGTTCGGTGGGCCGCAGGCTCTCAGGTAAACTAAGGTGGTGACGGCAACATGGGTGTGACAATGTCAGAAAGGAACCGCTTGCTGATATTGAGAAATTGTCTTCATCCATTGATTGGCATAAAATGCTTTACGAAAGTGATCCGATGACCCAGTTAAAGGCGCAGGAGGATAATACGTGTGCATGTGTAATGTCCTGGCTGGAGGACATATACATATAGAACTATAGAACGTGCATAGACTGAAACTATATATGTGGGATAGCAAATTCCACGAATGGTCAAAACGCATGCACGCAGTACAGAAAAAATACCGTCAGCAAAAGCAGGCTTAAAATATGGGGGAGAAATAATCCATTTTTCAATTACTTGGGGTCGGTGATAGTATTTGGTGACTACGCTTTGATATGGGTGTAAACATAATAAATTCTAAGAGCTATTGACCAAAAAAGGGTAATGTAGTTGCGTTAAAGCACGTGCAACGTCGCCTTAATCGCCCTTAATATCTAATGACCGGCCGAGGTCATTTTGAATAGTGCTATCGGATATGTAGCAAAATAGTGTAAAAAGAACCGAAAGCTCAACTTGTTTCTTAAAATCAAGTACTTGAGGTACTGAACCATGACGCTTATTTAAGTGTGGTCTGTGAACGAATATAGTGTTCAAAAGACAAACTACCTTTAAGTTCAAATAGATGTTGACGTGTGAGGTAAAATAATGTAACGAGCTTAATATGCATTCGTGGTAGGACGTACAACGTCGCTTTCATCGCCCTTATTATCTATTGACCGACAGATTTCAAACTGATTAGTGCTATCAGTTGTTCCCAAAATGGTTTGCAAACTTATGTGTATATCGAGAAGAGATGTACGACGTAACTTCAATGTTTTTTTTTAATATTTAAGTATTTATTTCCAAATTTTAGCCCTGAGCTCGTAATTGGAATGAATATAACTAAAAACATCCTTGCATCACTCCATTCGACGTGGATACTTACAACTAAATGGGAATGGCTTTTTGGAGCGTATTAGAAATACTAGAGCTTGTAAGAAGTGAGAATACTGTGAACATGTACCACTTATTATAAGGTGTTAAATGAAAGATAAAAACATGTGTATTGCATTAGTGTACCCACGTTTCTAAGAGCACCCGTCATAACTAAGATAAAGGAAAATTGAGCGTGACTCAACGAATGGACCATCAGTGATAAGAAACCACCGAAATAATGCATCAGCTATCTTCTATGTCGTATTAACTGAAGTTGGCCCCTAAAGATGCAGTCTTTGTCATACCACATATATGTTTAAAAATCTCCATTTCCTCTAATATGTCCAATTTCATACCATTAACTTCAGAATGATGCAGCTCTGTACTGGCCGGGGGAATAGGTGCGTGAGCCACTTGTAGGGGATGTTCAGCGAAGCTGGAACCACGAGTAGAGTCACCACTTCTGGTGGGAATGTGTCCTTATATCCAGTATCTAGCGCTCGACCTGTTTGACCGATACAATATTTCGGACAGTCACGGTAAGTAATTTTGTAAACCCCAGACTAAGAAAGTTTATCACCTGCGACTTGTAAAGAGTGGATTTGGTTGTTTGTCAATTTATAGTTAGTGGAGAAGGCTACTCCAAATCCATAGGTTTTAAGCAAACGTCCTAATTTGCAACTTATTTTACCTATCTAAGGAACAGATATAACTGCCATTGGTTCGTCATCTACTGCATCACCTAATGTGGAAGCCGTATTATCATTACTTTTATTTTCTTACTGTACATTCGTCTCACTAAGTGTTAATTGTAACCGTTATTTTTACTGATTGTTTCCAGGGTAACTACTTGCGTTTCTAGCGCCTCCGGGGAAGGGGATAGACATGCCACGACGTAGACTTGAATGAAACAAGGCCGTTTTTTGGCCTTGCGGATGTGCAGAGTCAACAGGAATAATGTTATCAGAATATGTTTTTTTTTTCGATGTGTATTAAAATGATTGTGGCTGTCCACTCTAGTGAAGGTATGATCTAAATAATTTAAGGATATCGCAGAGGACTATTTCATACATGAAATTGATGTTTTCATTAAACGCGTGAAATAGTGAAAATATGTGGTCCATTTCATTTTGAGTGCCGTTAATGAACAAGATTATATCGTCAAAATATTTTGCATAAAATTTTATTTTACTCAAGATCAAAATTCATGCATTGCTGGAAAAAAATCTGATTCTATAGACTTCAGAAATCTTTCAGAAAGCATACCAGCTGGTGGATTTCTATGATAACATGTACTCTCAACCCTTCACATTACCTATGGGAATCTCACTAGCTGTATTCTTTCTGAAATTTTGCAGAACTCTATAGAATCTGATTTTTTGTCCAGTAATGCAGAGATTTTGAATTTGAGTAAAATAAAATTTTATGTTAGTTAACGATATAATCTTTGTCATTAATCACACTCAAAATGATATAGACCACATATTTTCAGTATTTAACGGGTTTCATGAAAAGATCAATTTTACGTATGTAATTGACTCCTCTACCAGATCCGTAACGTATTTAGATCTCACCTTCACTATCGTGGACAGCCACATTGCTTTTAATATATATCGAAGAAATACATATTTTGCTAACATTATTCCTGGAGACTCTGTACATCCACAAGCCCAAAAAATGGCCTTCTTTTATTCAAGTCTACATCGTGAAATGGCTATCCCCCTTCTCCGGAGGCGATAGAAACGGAATTAGTTACGCTGGAAACTATCGCTATGAATAACTGTTACAATTCACCCTTAGTAAGACGAATATATAGAAAGAAAATGAATAAAAATAATAATACGACTTCCACATAATGTGATACAGTAGATGACGAACCAATGGCAATTAAATCTGTTCCTTTCACTGCCAAAGTAAGTTACAAAATAGGACTTTTACTTAAAACCTTTAGATTTAGAAGGCCTTCCCCACTAACAATAATTTGAAAAAGATCCAAAGCCATTCTTTACAAGTCGCTGCTGATAAACTTTCTCATCCTGGGGTTAACAAAATTACTTGCTGTCACTGTCCGAAATATTATATCGGTCAAACAGGTCGAGAGCTAGCTGCTAGATATAAGGAACGTATTATCACCGGAAGTGGTAGCGGTACGCGAGGTTCCACTTTCGCTGAACATCTCCTACAAATGGCTCACGCGCCTAATCCCCCAGCCTGTAAGCCTGTACCGAGCACCTACATTATGAAGTTCAGGGTATGAATTTAGACATAGTAAATGAAACAGAGCTTTTGAAACATCTCTGGTATGACAAAGACTAAATCCTTAACGACCAAGTCCAGTTAAAAAACAAAACAAAAATCGAATGTTTTATCCCTCAGTGCTTCAGATTCTACCATACGACATAGAGGATAGCCGAAATATTCATGCGGTCACTTTGTGTCACGGATGGTCAATTTTTTCAGTCAAGCTCTAGGTTCCCTTAATCTTAGTTATGACGGCTGCCCTTACAACAGTGAGTACACTAATGACATACACACGCTTTTTCTTTATTTAATGCTTTATAAAGAGAGATTCTTGTACATGTTCATAGTATTCTCACTTCTTACAAGCTCAAATATTTCTAATTGGTCCAAATAGCCATTCCCACTTAGTTACAATTATCCAAGTAGAATATGGTGATGCAAGGATGTTTTAGTCATATTCATTCCGAGTCCGAGCTCTGCCCTATAATTAATAAATAATTCCTTAGCCTTTTTTAAAAAAACGTTGAAGTGACACCGTACGTCTCTTCACAATATACACGTAACTTTCATACCATTTCGGTAACACCTGATAGCACTAATATCTGTGACCTCTGTCGGCCAATAGATAATAAGGTAGATGAAAGCGACTGAGTATGTCCTTTCACGCATGTATATTAAGCCTGTTGTATTATTTGGCCTTTCACGTCAACAGCTATTACAACATAAATGTCGTTTGTCTGTTGAACGCTATATGCGTTCACAGACCTCACTTAATTAAGTTGCAGAGTTCAGTACCACAAGTAACTGATTTTAATAAACTAGTTTAGCTTTAGATTCTTTTCATACTATTATGCTACATATCCGATAGCACTACTCAAAATGACCTCTGTCGGTCCGGATATATTGAGGGCGATTAAGGAAACATTACACGTCCTTTCACGCAATTACGCAATTACGCCTGTCATACTGATTTGACCCTTATCTGCTCAATAACGTCTAGAATTAAATATAGTAGCTTTACACGCTTATCCAAGCGTAATCATCAAATACAGTCACCGACATCAAGCAATTGAAAAATGGGTTGTTCATCTCCTATATTTTTAGCCTGGTTCTAGTTAATGCTATTTTGTCTGTCCTACGAGCATGCGTTTTGATCATCTGTGGAATATGCTATCCCACAAACATTCTCACTGCCTAGCTGAAGGCGCCACATCAGTTTACCTCCGAGTCCGTGGCCAACCGAACGTTGGCTCCGGTGAGGAAGCACGCTTCTGACGTTTGAGCTAAGTACAGCTATTGACATAGCACATACGTACCGTTTATTTTACGTTTTATGTGAGCATTTTTACCCTTTGTTCGTTCTGTATTAATGCTGACACATGCCTATTTAGTCAGTTTGTAGCTTAAGTGTGTTCCGAAAAGGCATACTTGTCCGTGTCAACACCTAGGTCTACAGTCGGTTTCTATTTGAAATCGAAATAGATTCTTTACAACCATTATAAAAATGATAATGGCAATTCATGATTACAGAAATACAAGTATTCTACTCAAGGCTGAAAGTTGTTCAATTCTGAAATGCTAAAGAATTACCCAACTGTGCGAAATTCTTGAAACATTTGTTTCAAATACACTAATTATATACAATTTCGCGAAAACAGATACCTCAGTGGGCAGATCTCATGAAGAAGACTGGATTAAGTTAAAAGCGCAAAGTCAGAGGAAAATATAAGTAACTAACCAATGTGACCAGATGTCTGATTCTGAAATACTAAGGAATAACAACAAATGTCTCAAATTGTTTGGGCCGTAGATACTGTGCCATGCCAGTTGATCAGGAGTTGAAGCATTTAAAAGCACCAATAAAAGATGTTAGACTAACATACGTACAGGGAAGATCACTGCGCCAGATTTTTGGGTAGCAGAAGGTCTTCACTTGAATGACGAAGAAGTACAAAACCTTACAGGACATTTCCTGAGCTCGGATATAAAGGTTTTTTAATCGATGTGCAAAGAGCTGACACACTATCACAAAGAGGAAAAATCACATTTGTATACAATTTGATGATTACATATATATGGCGAAAAGAAATACCACAGCAAGCAGTTCAAATGAATAGCAGTTGAAGACATACGTACAAGGAAGTCAAATGCGAAACTTTGCGGAAAACAGAAGAAATACTTCCTACCATTTAACGAAAAAATGCGCTGCAAAAACATTCAAGATGCTTCAGTAATACACAATCACAGTTATTTTAATCAATGTGAAAAACTGTAATGCTAAGCAGTATCACATCTGTTTGAATTCGCTCAGGCCATAGGTATTGCTAAAAGTTGAATGTCGGAGAAAGTACAAATATAGAGGTACAAGGAAGGCAACTGTGAAGCCCTTTTAGATAGCAGAGGAAGTACTTCAAATAACTGACGACAGAACGGTGTACAAAAATGTTGAGCGCAAATTATGGATATAGAATTATAGGTATTTTATTCAACGTGAAAACACATGCCATAATGAAATACCTGGGGAAAATTGCATGTGTTTGGAATTCAATGATTACAAAGCATACTGCAATAAGCACTACAACAGGAGGCAGTTGCAATGAACAGAAGTGGGAATTTAAAAAACCGGAATCATGGAAATTAGACATGCATACGTACAAGGAGCTTCATTGCGAATAATTACGGGAAACGAAGAACTACTTCATCGGATTGAGGAAAGAATGAGCTATAAAACTGATCATGGGAATTCATGAATACAGGATTACAAGTATTTTACTTAATGTAGTAAGTCGTTCAACTATGAAATGCCAAGGTATAATGCAGTCAGTGCGAAATTCTTGAAACATATGTTTCCAATACACTGATTATATACGTTCAGCGAAAAGAAATACCACAGTGGGAGGTTCTCATGAAGAGGAGTGGACGTATTTATAAGGGATAAGTCCGAGAAATATTAGCAGCTACAGAAAAATACGAACTTGGCAAAAGACAGTGAAGAACATTTGGTTTAATGAAGGAAGACTGAGGCTCATCCGCGAATGACTGAAATAGGACAGCGTTCATGGGTATTCGTGAAAACAGTAACAAACGTATTTCAATTAATGTTAACAGCCAACACATATTGATGTAATGAGGGATTATGAATAGTGTATGTAATTTGCTGCTGGTACAAATACTGAGAGAACAAATTCCACAGCAGGCAGTTCAGTTGATGAGGAGTGGATGTCTCCTAAAAGGTCAGTGACAAAAGTTAGACAAACATTTCTAGAAAGAAGATAACTGCCAAGGCGTATTGCGGAATACGAGAAGTTCTTGAAGTGACAAGTAAGAGTGAAATACAAAATGTTCAGAACAGTTCATGGACAATCAAATAAAAATATTTTTATCGATGTGCAAAGAATTGGCATACTAATAACCTGGGAAGAACGACCTGTGAAGTAATACCACAGCAAACAGTTCAGTTAAAGAGCAATAGATGACTTTAAACGGACGAATCACAATACTCAGAGAAACTTACGTACGAGGAAGACAACTACGGAATGTTTAAGAAACAAATGAAATATTCCAGTGACTGACGAAGAAATAAAGTACAAAAATGTTCAGTATCCTGATATAGTAGGAAATGATGACAGCTACGTAATTCTCTGACTCTATGGATACTGCTATAAAGGAAAAAAATTTGATCTCATGAGACGTACTTCACCTTTGATTGTGGCACCATACATAATCATTAACCCGGCTCCAGGGTAATAGGGTGCCCTTCCCTATTTCCCCACTGGGGTAATTCCTGTCTTGCGCGTCTACGTCGCGGGGGTGGGCATCCTACACTTCAGTAGGCCCGAGTGCTAGGATGGCTGAGTTCAGGTAGGGACCCAATCCCGTGGGGTATAACACGGAACCTATGCCCAGGGTTATGGGTGAATACCTTAATGGCAGCGACGGAGGAGAAGGAAGACTTCGGAACGGCGTAGCTGGCAGATAAGGCAACCCTCCTCTCTGGGGATTAAATGAGAAGAGAACCACTGCCGTGTGGTGGAGGAGAAATTCCAAAGGCTAACGGAGATACAACCAAAAGAAAATCCTTTCTTGCATTAGGCCTAGCAAGCCAGTAGGAGAGTCTTCATATATTGCTTTCAAAACACA
The DNA here is from genome assembly GCF_023897955.1 of Schistocerca gregaria. NCBI lineage: Eukaryota > Metazoa > Arthropoda > Insecta > Orthoptera > Acrididae > Schistocerca > Schistocerca gregaria. Next base: position 187,604,712 of record NC_064929.1, read on the forward strand.
GACGAGCCTAGGAACGACCCACTCAGGATTTAACCCCACTGCTTCTTCAAGTACTGGTGCAAATGATGGGAGACCTGATGATATTCATCAGTACAAGAAGATGGAACAAACTGGACTAAAAAATAACCTAAATATTGGCACCCTTAATATATTAACCCTCAATGCAAAAATGGAAGAAATGACAGATGTACTAACAGAGAGGAAGTTAGATATTATGGGGTTAAGCGAAACAAAGTGTAAGGGAAAAGGTGAGAAGAATTTGAGAGGAGGAGGACAATTGTACTGTAGTGGGAATAACAGGTATGGAAGAAATGGTATGGCAGTAATGGTGAATAAGAATGTACAAAGCTGTATTGAAAATATGAGATATATATCAGACAGGATCATAATCTTAAACCTGAGATTCCAAAAAGAAACACTAAAATGAATCCAGATTTATGCACCTCAAGTGGGATGTAGCGAAGAAGAGAAGATGGACTTTGAAAATGTGTTAGAAAACCATATAGAGAGTGCTAACATATTGATTGGAGATTTTAGTGCACAGGTAGGCAAAAACAATAAGGGGTTTGAGCAAGTATCGGGATGTTTTGGATATGGAGGCAGAAATGAAGAAGGGAAAGACTCCTGGATTTGTGCCAGAGGTATGGAATGAAAATAGCAAACAGCTGGTTTATGAAGAGAGAAAGTCATGTTATCACCAGGTACAGTTGGGATGGTAGAACCAAGAGTGTAATTTATTATATTCTAGTAGATAGGGAATGGGGAGAGAAAGTAACAAATGTGAATGTAATTCAGAGTGTGGTTGCAGGTGGAGACCATAGTTTACTGGTGGGACAATGGAAAATTGAAATGTGTGTGAAAAATAGAAAACAGAAGAAAGTGATGAGGATACGGGATCGGAAACTGAAGAAGAGTGAATGTGCTGAGAGGTACAGAGAATTAATCACACAAAAATTTCCAAAACAAGTTTTCTGCGATGTAGAAAAAGAATGGAGTTTATTCAAAGACACTTTAGTCGAAGCAGCACAAAAAGTAAGTGGCAGAACATCTGGAAAGGAAAAAAATAAGACAGACAAGATGGTGGGATGATACCACAATCCAAGCAGATAGAAGAATAAAGGGAGCATTGAGAAAGTGGTGGAAAACTAAAAATGACGAAGACCATGAAAGATATATAGAGGAAAAGAAGAAGTGCAAAGAAATAGTGGAAACAGCAAACAAAAAGGCATGGGAAGAGTTTACAAAAAAACTTGAAGATGTGTAGAACAATAAGAAAATGTTCTATAAAATGATGAAAAATAAAAGAAAGGGTTCTCAAGTACCAGTAAAGATGAAAACAGAGGATTATAAAACGGATTATAAAAGATCTCTGGAAAGAACATTTTAAGAAGCTGTTAAACGCTGAGTAGCAGGTACATGAGGAAACAACAAATAATGGAGAAATTGAGAGAAGTTGGGAAGCAGATTTAGGACAAATTACACGGGAAGAAATGGAAAAAGCTTGAACAAGATGAATGAGAGGAAATCCCCAGGACCTGATGAAGTATCAGTGGATATGACAAGAGCAGCAGGTCCAGTGGAAATGCAGCAGCTGTATAGAGTAGTATCAAGCGTGTGTAGAAATAGTACAATACCTGATGACTGGAGAACAGGAGACATTGTCCCCATCTTCAAGAAAGGCAATAAAAGACTTTGTAAAAACTACAGAGAAAAAACCCTTATGAGTCATACAGCCAAGATTTTTGAAAGAATTTTACTAAATCGAATAAGTGAAAAGGCAGAAAAGGAGCTGAGTGAAGAACAGCATGGGTTTAGGAAAGGAAGAAGCACGATCGCCCTGTTGTTTTCTATCCGTCAAATTCTTGAAACAGAAGTTTTGAAATACACTGATTATATATGTTCTGCGAAAAGAAATACCACAGTGGGAGGTTCTCATGAAGAGAAGTGGACGTCTTTATAAGGGATACGTCAGAGGAAACTATTAGCAGCTAGAGAAAAATACGAAATAGGAAAAAGACAGTGAAGAACAGTTGGGTTAATGAAAAAAGCCTGAGGCTCATCCGCGAGTGACTGAAATAGAACAATGTTCATAGGTAATCGTAAATACAGTAATAAAAGTATTTTAATTAATGTTAAAAGACAAAAAATATTGATGTAATGAGGGATTATGAATAGTGTATATAATTTGCTGGTTGTATAAATACTGAGAGAACAAATTCCACACCAGGCAATTCAGTTGATGAGGACTCGATGTCTCCTAAATCGACAGTGACAAAAGTTAGACAAACATTCCTAGAAGGAAGATAATTGCCAAGACTTTTCGCTGAACTCGAGAAATACTTGATGTGACACGTAAGAGTGAAGTATGAAATATCCAGAGCAGTTCGTCAACAACCAAATAAATATATTTTCATCAATGTGCAAAGTATTGGCATACTACAGTATTGGGAAGAACGACATGAGTTTAAACTTCACTGATTATCTCTATAAAAGTAGTAATACCACAGCAAACAGTTCAGTTGGAGAGCAGTGGATGACTTTAAATGGGAGAATCATAGTAATCAGAGAAACTTACGTACAAGGAAGAAAACTGCGAAATGCTTAAGAAACATATGAAATACTCCATTGAATGTCGAAGAAATAAAGAAGAAATATGCTCAGTATCCCGACATAGTATGAAATGATGATAGCTTCCTTTTTCGCTGAGTCTATGGATACTGCTAAAAGACATACAAGTGTATGAAGAGCACTGGTCCATTAAAGGAAGAAAAATTTTGGTCTCATGAGATATACTTCAAATGGCTGAAGGCATGAATATCTACAACAGTGTTCATTAAAGTTCATGACTACGGAAAATAAGGTATTCTTTTGAATGTGCACATATGTAGGATACAGAAATCACAAGCATTGATGATACCAATAAAATCTATGAGGAAATAGGCCCGCAATGAAGTTCAGTTTAATTGAAGCGCATGCATGAAAAGGGAAAATCATAGAAATCAAAGAAAAATGCTTTCCAGGAATATACCACCATCTAATTTTTGCGTACTAAAATAATTACTTCATCTGACTGACGACGAAAATAATTTAAAATATATTCAAGTGGTCTCATTAACACACTAGTTAAAGATGTTCGTACATGTGCAAAGACATAGGTTACCGAAATAGGTAAGAATCATGACATGTGTTTGAAATTTGTAAGGCTACTTACATAAGAAAACCACAGAAGACAGGGCTGTTGAACAGCGATAATGTGATCAAATGGGAAAAATGAAAGACTTTACATAAACATCTGTAGAATGAAGGTAACCTGAAAGGAATTTTTGGGTAATAGACCAAATACATTTTACCTGACTGACAAAAGAATGAAGTAGAAAATGTTTAGGGTAGGTACTGATTACTGCCATAAGGATATGTTATTCAGTGTGTAGGTACGTAAAGTACTGAAACACAGGGAAAATATCGCGTCTTTGAAATTCATACCTAATACACCTTTTCCGATAAGAAATACCATTGAACACGCATATAAAGGTTTTCTAATCGATATGCAAAGAGCTGAAACACTATTAACAAGGAGGAAAAAACACATGTCTTTATAATTCGCAGATTACATTCGTACTGATATAAGAAATACCACAACAAGCACTTCCATTGAAGAGCAGTCGATGTCTTTAGGTGTGGAATAGGAGAAGTTAGAAAGACATATGTTCAAGGAAGACAAATGCGACCACTTTATGGGAAACAGGAAAATGCTCAACCATTTAACGAAGAAATCCGCTACAAAATCATTCTGGTTGCTTCATGAATACTGAATCAAAGGTACTTTAATCAATGTGCATACGTGTAATGCTAAGGAGTAAGGCCTCTGTTTGAAATCTCTCAGGCTATAAATATTGCAATAAGAAATAGCACAGCAGTCAGTTCCGTTGAATAGCACTAACTCTGTTTAAACTTCGTTGTTGGAATGAGTACAAACATAGAGGTAGAAGGAAGACAACTGTGGAGAAATTTTGGATAGCGAAGGAAGTACTTCAAATAGCTCATTTAATCAGTGTGAAAACATCTGCCATACTAAAATACCGGGGGAAAAATGGTAATAATAGGAACTTGACAATCATACGTACAAGGAACATCATTGCGAAGAATTACGGGAAACCAAGAACTACTACGACTGACTGACGAAAGAATGGGCTATAAAATGTTGAGAATTTAGGGGCCAAACACTCGCAAAGAAACGTAAACACGCGGTACTTATGTACCATGTCAATAGCTGTGCTTAGCTCAAACGTCAGAGGCGTGATTCATCACCCCAGCCAACGTTTGGTGGGCTGCGGGCTCTCAGGTAAACTGAGGTGGTGCCGGGAACTAGGATGTGAGAATGTCAGAAAGGAACGCGGTGGCCCATATTGAGAAATCGTCTACATCCATGTGATTGGCATAAAATTAATTACGAAAATTATCCGTTGATCGAGTCAAAGGCGCAGGAAGTTAATACGTGTGCATGTATAATATCGTAGCTCGAGCACAATTATACAGAACTATAGAACGTGGATAGACTTGTACTATTTATGTGGGATAGCAAGTTCCACGGATGGCCAAAACGCATCGGACAGACAAAATACCATCCGCTAGAAGCAGGCTAAAATTATAGGGGCTCAATAACCCATTTTTCAATTAATTGGGTCAGTGATAGTATTTGATGACTACGCATGGATAAGCGTATAAAGTTACTATACTAAATTCTAAGCCTATCGACTAGAAATGGGTCAAATTAGTATAACAGGCTTAATGTAATTGCGTGTAAGGACGTCCAACGTCGCCTTCATCATCCTTATCATCTAATGACCGGCCGAGGTCATTTTGAATAGTGCTATCGGATATGTAGCAAAACGGTGTAAAAACAACCTAAAGCGAAGCTAGTTTCTTAAAATCAGGTCAGGTCTTTGAACGCATATGGTGTAAAACAGACAAACTACCTTTATGTTCTAATAGCTGTTGACGTGAGAGGTCAAATAATGTAACGGGCTTAATATACATGCGTGAAAGGAACGTCGCTGTCATCGCGATCATTATCTACAGACCGACAGAGGTCAAAGTGATTAGTGCTATCAAGTGTTACGAAAATCAAATGCAAAGTTATGTGTATATGGTGAAGAGACGTACCATATGACTTTTAAAAAAAAAAAAAAAAAAGTTAAGGATTTATTTCCTAATTTGAGGCCAGAGCTCGGACTTGGAATGAATATGACTAATATCATCCTTGCATCACCATATCCGACTTGGATAATTATAATTAAGTGGGAATGGCTATTTGGACCATATTAGAAATATTGTTTCTTTATTTGTCTATTATAAGTGCTCATGTATATTCATATTGTCAGTCAAATGGGAATTAACATTCTCCATTAACAGGAATCTCCTTACAACCGCCTTTCTATATATGTTATTTTCATCTTCGCCACTACCACTACTACTACTACTATCTTTTTCGTAACTACTACTGCCACTTTCCATCTTTCTTTTCACTCCCTTCTTCGATACTTCCAGCGTGTTTTTCACCTTTAGTCCACAGACGGTTGAGTCAGTCACGACCTTGGACACACCTGTAAATATGTCTTGCCCCACGAAATCCAGCTTTTGTCCCTCTTCCGGCCATTAGGTAAACAGAGCGCGCTCGGTCCTACAGGCGGCCACAATGGGACGGACCGGTTCCGGCGGCGGGCTCTTTGTGGCCCACGCGAACGCGCAGTCGCTAACGGCTCACTTCGACGAGTTCTGTGACCTGTTCTGCCAATCGCTGTTCCACATTATCCTCGTCTCTGAAACTTGGTTGAAACCAAACATTTCTTCCGACGCTATCCGAATCGCTGGTTACTCTCTCCTAAGGGCAGATCGTGAAACACGACGCGGGGGTGGTGTGGGTGCCTATTTTCGCTCTGATCTGACACCTACTGTGCTATGCACATCGGATGCAAAGGGCGAAGGAGAAGCAGAGTTCTTGTTTTTCGAAATAAATACATCAAATCAGAAACTGCTAATTGGAGTAATCTATAAACCTCCAAACGCCGGTGCCATGTCCTCCTTTCAGTCTGCCCTGTCCTCACTCGTGACACAGTATGAACACATAATCATTACGGGCGACACAAACATCGACTTACAGTTAAAATCTCCCTCTGCCGAAAAACTAAGGCGACTGTTCCACTCCAATGATATGAGTTTAACACCGCTGGACCCAACTCATCACATGCCACACAGCCACACAATCATAGATATAATAGCAACAAAGCGACCAGATAAAATAATCCGCGCCAATCAGACATCCGCTGCGGGACTCTCTGCTCATGACGTGATATTCTTAAATTACTCAATGCATACTACCAAAGAAAAATCTCACCTGGTAACCTACAGAAACTTAGAAAATGTTAACCATGACGCTCTTCAAAAGGATTGCTCAGACATCCCTTGGCATGATATAAGCGATGAACCGACTTTAGACGAAAAAATTCGGCAATTATGTCGCAAAATTATTGCACTGTATGATAAACATGCTCCTCAACGCAGTGTTAAGGTAAAGAGAGCTCCCGCTCCGTGGCTCACCACTGCATTATGCCAGTTAATGAATAAACGTGATGCTGCACATAGGGCCTTCAAGCGTAACCCAACTCCCGAGGCGTACGAAGCTTATAGGAAACTCCGAAACAGAACCAAGCAAAGCGTGAGGAATGCCAAAATCAGACATGCCCGCTCTGTCGTATGCGGCATATCAAAACCTGCTGCACTGTGGAAAAAGCTGCGCAGTTTCGGTATAGGGAAGCGAAGATCTGACGCTGTTTATCAAGCGTCTGCAGAAGAATTAAACGATTTCTTTCAACAGCTGCAAACTGCCACGCAGCGACAAATTACCAGCCCCAAGATATCAATCTCTCGAGAGACAAGTTTTTCCTGAAACATGTCACTACCGGCACAGTACACAAGGCAATTATGAGAATCTCTTCCGAGGCAGTAGGAAATGATGGAGTGAGCATTGGCATGATTAAGAACGTCGTAGACACTATTATTCCAGTTATCACAGACATCTTCAACCTGTCTCTTGTCAGTAGTACATATCCTACTGGGTGGAAGCAAAGTTTAATTAAGCCTATACCCAAGACTGACAACCCTAAGTCGCCAGGTGACTACAGGCCGATCAGCATACTACCTGCAATTTCTAAAGCCCTAGAGTACATCGTCCATGAACAACTGACGGATTACCTCAAAACTCATAACATCCATTACGAATATCAGTCAGGCTTTCGAAAGCACCATAGTACAGCAACCGCATTAATCAAAGTAACTGATGACATTAACCATGCTATGGACAGACGTGAAGCTACTATCCTAACACTGCTTGACTTTAGCAAGGCTTTTGACACAGTTGACTTCGATATATTACTAATTAAAATGAAACAGCTGAATTTCTCAAACAGCGCAATACACTGGTTCGACAGCTACCTCAAAAACAGAAGTCAACAAGTCATTTGTGGGTCGGAAAAGTTATCATGGAAAAGCGTGCGCTCTGGAGTTCCCCAAGGCTCCGTCCTTGGTCCACTACTCTTCTCACTGTACATTAATGATATATCTTCAGTGATTCACTCCTGCAACTACCATCTTTATGCCGACGACATCCAACTGTACATAAGTGCAAGCCCCAAAAACATTGCTGGCGCAGTAGCGAGTATGAACGCAGATCTTTGCTCTGTTTCTCGATGGGCACAGAACCTAGGTCTGAAACTAAACCCCAAGAAATCCCAGGTCATACTTACATCTCATCCAAAGTTAATCAGCCGGTACTTTCGCGAAACAGTCCCTAAAATACTCCTCAATGGTACCCAACTACCATACCAAAAAACAGTAAAAGACCTTGGAATAATCTTGGATGAACACCCAAACTGGGAAGAACAAACAGTCACAGCTTGCCGGAAATCGCTCTCCTCCCGACATGCAATTCAAAAATTTAGAAAAATATTTCCAACCCATGTTAAACAAAAATTAGTCCAAACACTAGTCTTGCCTAATCTTTACTAATGCGATGTTGTTCAACACGGCACAAATAGTGAAAATTCTAGATGCCTCGAGCTAGTGATGAATGCTTGCGTTATATATGTGTGCAATATTCGGTTGTATGATCATATCAGTCCTTCATACTCCCAGCTAGGTTGGATACGCCCACATACGGCACGCGATCACCACACGATGTGCTTACTTCATCGATTTCTTAGCCACTGGTGCCCCCAATACTTATCTTCTCACATTAAACACCTATCATCATTCCACAATCGCAACACCAGATCGGATACGTCTATCATCTTGGCTGTACCTTTACATAACACAAAATCTTTCTCCGTGTCATTCTCCATCTCAGCCATACGACTATGGAACGCGCTCCCCTGTGATCTGCGTCTTATCCAGAACTACTCAACATTCAAGAGGGAACTCAAAACTTACATATTAGGGACGGTATAGCCACCATTCTTGTGCCCCTCCCATCTCTTTCTTTCTCCTCTCCATCACAGCTTCGAATTTTACCGTTCTATTTCTCTTCCTCTAACCTATCTACCTTTTATATATCTCTTTCACCCCATTCTATCGTCTTATGTCTCTGCTCGATGAGAATAACTCACAAGCTGCAAGAACATAACGAGAAAATTCCCAACTAACAATGGGACTGACATTCAGAAAAGAAAAGTATGTTTACTTTCATATAGATAGTCATTATTATTATTATTATTATTATTATTATTATTATTATTATTATTATTATTATTATTATTGATTGTTATAATTATTTTTTATTGTTATAATTATCATTGTACTACTGTTATAATATCTATTTTTTTCTTTAACATCAATACTGCATAATAGGCTATATGTCCTTAATGTTAAGTAGAAACTGTAACTCGTTCAATCTGAGTATGCCTGCTTAGGTGTAAGAGAGGGACTGAAGGCCCTAATCTTGCCAGGTAAAATAAATGCATAAATAATAAATAAATAAAGCTTGTAAGAAGTGAGAATACTGTGAACATGTGCAAGAATCATCCATTGTAAAGCTTTAAATGAAAGAAAAAAGCTTATGTATTGTATTAGTGTGTCAACGTTTGTAACGGCAGCCGTCATAACTAAGATATAAAGAAATAGAGCGTGACTGAACGAATTGACCATCCGTCATATTAAGCGACCGCATGAATGCATAGGCTATCTTCTATGTCGTTTGGTAAAATGTGAAGCACTGAGCATGGGGATAAAACCTTCGAAAACAATTACTTTTATTTTTAACTAGAATTGATCGATAAGCGTGCAGTATTTGTCATAACATAGACGTTTAAAAATCTCTATTTTTCTAATATGTCTTAATTTCATACCCCTAAGTTCAGACTGAAGCAACTCGTTTCCGGCCGAGTGGATTAGGCGGATGACACATTTGTACGAGATGTTTAGCGAAGGTCGAACCTCGCGTAGCGCTACCACTTCTGGTGATAATATGATCCTTATATCTAGTAGCTAGCGCTCGAACTGTTTGACCGATATAACTGCCATTGGTTCGTCATCTACTGCATCAGCTAATGTGGAAGCCGTATTATTATTTTTTTATTTTCTAACTGTACATTCGTCTTACTATGTGTGAATTGAAACCGTTATTCTTACCGATAGTTTCTAGAGTAAGTAATTCCATTTTTAGCGCATCCGGGGAAGGGGGATAGACATACAGCGACGAAGAGTTGAATGAAACAAGGCCGTTTTTTGGGCTTGCGGATGTGCAGAGTCACCAGGAATAATGTTATCAGAATATGTTTTATTCGATGTGGCTGTCCACTATAGTGACGGTCAGATTTATATAATTTAAGGACATCGTTGAGGACTCTATATCATACATGAAAAAGATGTTTCCTTGAAACATGTAATATGTAAAGATGTGGGATTCTGAAATCCTAAGCAAAGATGACATCAATTTGTAACTGTATGAGGAAATAGGCACACAATAAGAAATACTAGAGTAAGTAGTTCAGGTTTACTGAAGCGCATTCTTGAAAAGAGAAAAATCATATAAATTAAAGAATAATAAATTCGACGAATATACCAGCGTCAAACTTTTGAGTACTACAGTAAATACTTAATCTGTCTGACGAAGAGACAAGTCAAACGATAGGAGAAAATTCTAACGATATCATCAATACACTAAATGAAGATGTTTGTACATGCGCAAAGGCATAGCGTAGTTACTGATATAAAGATGTGTTATTCAGTGTGTAAGCACGTAAAGTACTGAAACACAGGGCAATATCAAATTCATAGCTAATACACATTTTGCGATAAGAAATACCACTGAAGGCAGTTCAGTTGAACAGTGGTGGATGTCTTCAAAGTGGAGAATCAGAGACGTTAGACAAAGATTCGTAGAGGGAACATCACTGCGAAGAATTTGCTGGACACAGATAAACTACTTCACCTGATTGACGAAGGAATGTCCTACAAAAATGTTCAGACGACATCATCATTAGAGAAACACAAGTAATAAACCAACGACACGTCGTGTGATTATTAAATACTAAGGAATAATCACAAATATTTCAAATTGTTTCGGCTGTAAATACTGTGTAGCCATGCTAGTTGAGCAGGAGTGGATACATTTAAAAGCGCTATTGGCAGATGTTAGACAAAGATTCGTACAGGTGACACTGCTCCGAAAGATTTATGGGGAAGACAAGAAGGTCTTCAACACACTGACGAAAGACTGAAGTACAAAAATGTTCAGGGCGTTACCTGAACACGGATATAAAGGTTTTTTAATCGATGTGCAAAGAGCTGACACACTACCATAATGGGGAAAAACCGCATGTGTTTATAATTCGCTGGTTACATACGTACTGCGAAAAACCACAGCAAGCAGTTCAATTGAAGAGCGGTTGATGTCTTTATGTTGGGAATAAGAGAATTTAGAAAGACATACGTACAAGGAAGTCAAATGCAAACAGTTTGTGAGAAAAAGAAGAAAAGCTTCAACCATTTAACGAAAAAAGGCGCTACAAAAATATCCAGGTTGCTTCATGAATACACAATCAGATCTTTTTTAAGCAATGTGCAAAAACCGAAATGCTAATCAGTTTCGCATCTGTTTGAAGTCTCTCAGGCTGTAGATATTGCAATAAGAAATATCACTGCAAGCAGTTCAGTTGAGGAGCACTCAGTCTCTTCCAACTTTTTAGGAGTCGAACAAGGTACAAACACAGAGGTACAAGGAGGCCAACAACGAAGCCATTTTAGATAGCGGAGGAAGTACTTGAAACAACTGACGAAAGAATGGTGTACACAAAAGTTGAGCGCAAACTGTGGATACAGAATTATAGGGACTTTATTCAGTGTGAAAACACCTGCCATAATAAAATGCCTGGGGAAAATTGCATGTGTTTGGAATTCACTGATTACCTGCGTACTGCTATAACCACTACAACAGGAAGCAGTTGCAATGAACAGGAGAGGGTATTTCAAAAACAGGAATCATGGAAATTAGACAAGCATACGTACTAAGAACATCATTGCGAAGAATTACGGGAAACAAAGATCTACTTCATCTGATTGACGAAAGAATGAGATATAAAAATGATCATGGGAATTCATGAATACAGGACTACAAGTATTGTAGTCAAGGTCGAAAGTTGTTCAACTCTGAAACGCTAAGGTATAATACAATCTGTGCGAAATTCTTGATACATATATTTGAAATATACTGAATATATACATTCTGCAAATATATATACAACAGTGGGAGTTTCTCCTGAAGAGGAGTGCTTCAAATAACTCACGAACTGTGAAGCCATTTTAGATAGCGGAGGAAGTACTTCAAATAACCGACGAAAGAATGGCGTACAAAAATGTTGGGCGCAAGTCATGGATACAGAATTATAGGTATTTTAATCAGTGTGAAAACACCTGCCACACTAAAATACCGGGGAAATATTGAATGTGGTTGGAATTCACTGATTACATGCGTACTGCGATAAGCACTACAATAGGAGGCAGTTGCACAATGAACGTGAATTGGTATTTGAAAAACGGGAATCAGGTAAATTAGACAAGCATACGTACAAGGAACATCATTGCGAAGATTTCCGGGAAACAAAGAACTACTTTATCTGATTGACGAAAAAATTAGGTATAAAAATGGTCATGGGAATTCGTGAATACGGGATTAGATATTTTACTCAATGTCGAAAGTCGATCAACTATGAAATGCTAAGGTATTATGCAATCTGTGCGAGATTATTAAAGAAATACCACAATGGGGGGGGGGGGGGTTTCTTGTGAACAGGACTGGACGTATTTATAAGCGATAACTCAGAGGAAAATATTAGCAGCTAGAGAAAAATACGAACTAGGAAAAATACAGTGAAGAACAGTTAGTTTATTGAAGGAAGACTGACGCTCATCCGCGAATGACTGAAATAGAACAACGTTCATGGGTATTTGTGAATACAGTAACAAACGTATTTCAATTAATGTTAGAAGCCAACACACATTGATGTAATGAGGGATTATGAGTAGTTATTAATTTGCTGGTTGTATAAATCATGAGAGTACAAATTACACAGAAGGCAGTTTAGTTGATGAGGAATGGATGTTTCCTAAAGCGACAGTGACAAAAGATAGACAAACATTTCTAGAAGGACGATAACTGCCAAGACGTTTTGCGGAACACGAGAAATACTTGATGTGAGACGTAAGAGTGAAGTACGAAATGTTCAGAGAAGTTCATGAACTATATTCATCGATGTGCAAAGAATAGGCTTACTAAAATATTTGAAAGAACGACAAGTGTTTTAAATTCATTGATTATATCTGTAGAACAAGTAGTAATACCACAGCAAACAGTTCAGTTGAAGAGCATTGGATAACTTTAAATGGAACGATCACAGTAATCAGAGAAACTTACGTACAAGGAAGAAACTGCGGAATGTCTAAGAAACACAAGAAATACTCCAATGATTGACGAAGAAATAAAGTTATCCTGATATAGTATGAAGTGATGACAGCTTTGTAATTCGCTGAGTATATGGATACTGCGATATGACATACAACAATAAGGAGAAAGGTGGTCCATTAAAGGAGGCGAGGGAAAAATATTTGGTCTCATGTGCAATACTTCAAATGGCTGAAGGAAGAATGATCTACATAAGTGTTCAGGAAAGTTCATGACTACGGAAATTAAAGTATTCTTTTGAATGTGCAAAGATGCGGGATATTGAATTCCCAAGCAATGCTGACATCAAGGAAACAGCCACGGAATGAAAAATACTAGAGTAGGTAGTGCAGTTTAACTGAAGTGCATTCTTGAAAAGGGAAAATTATAAAAATTAAAAGAAAAATTGATTCGAGGAATATAGCAGCGTCAAATTTTTGGGTACTAGAGTAGTTACTACATCTGACTGACGAAGGAAAGAATTAAAAATATAATCAAGCTATATCATCAATACACTAGTTAAACATTTTCGTACATGTGCAAAGACTTAGGTTACCGAAATAGTTAAGAATCATGACATGAGTTTGTAATTGTGAAACGCTGCTTCCATAAGAAAACCGGAAGAGAGAGGTCAGTTGAACAGCGATAATGTGATCAAATGGGAAAAATGAGAGAAGTTACACAAACATCTGTACAATGAAGGTAACCTAACAGGGATTTTTGAGTAACAGAACAAATACTTCATCTGACTGACGAATGAATGAAGCTGAAAATGTTTAGCGTAGTTACAGACTGCTGCCATAAAAATATGTTATTCAATGTGTAAGTACGAAAAGTACTGAAATACAGGGAAAAATCACGTACTTCAAATTCATAGCCAATACACATTTTCCGATAAGAAATACCATTGAAATCAGTTCAGTCGAACAGTGGTGGATGTCGACAAAATGGAGAATCAGAGGCATTACACAAACATACGTAGAGGGAACATGACTGCGACGAATTTGCTGGACACCGATAAACTACTTCACCTGATTGACGAAGGAATGTCCTACAAAAATGATCAGATGACATCATCATAAGAGAAACACAAGTAATAAACCAATGACACGTCGTGTGATTATTAAATACTAAGGAATAATCACAAATATTTCAAATTGTTTCGGATGTACATACTGTGTAGCCGTGTTAGTTGAACAGGAGTGGATACATTTAAAAGCGCTATTGACAGATGTTAGAAAAATATACGTACAGGGAAGAACGCTGCGAAAGATTTATGGGGAAGACAAGAAGGTCTTCAACTCACTCACGAAAGACTGAAGTACAAAAATGTTCAGGGCGTTACATGAACATGGATATAAAGGTTTTTTAATGGAAGTGCAAAGAGCTGACACACTACCATAATGGCGAAAAATCGCATGTGTTTATAATTCGCTGATTACATACGTACTGCGCCCCCCCATGAACCATGGACCTTGCCGTTGGTGGGGAGGCTTGCGTGTGTCTGTGATACAGATAGCCGTACCGTAGGTGCAACCATAACGGAGGGATATCTGCTGAGAGGTCAGACAAAAGTGTGGTTCCTGAAGAGGGGCAGCAGCCTTTTCAGTAGTTGCAAGGGCAACAGTCTGGATTATTGACTGATCGGCCTTGTAACAATAACCAAAACGGCCTTGCTGTGCTGGTACTGCGATCGGCTGAAAGCAAGGGGAAACTACGGCCGTAATTTTTCCCGAGGGCATGCAGCTTTACTGTATGATTAAATGATGATGGCGTCCTCTTGGGTAAAGTATTCCGGAGGTAAAATAGTCCCCCATTCGGATCTCCGGGCGGGGACTACTCAAGAGGATGTCGTTACCAGGAGAAAGAAAACTGGCGTTCTACGGATCGGAGCGTGGAATGTCAGATCCCTTAACCGGGCAGGTGGGATAGAAAATTTAAAAAGGGAAATGGATAGGTTAAAGTTAGATATAGTGGGAATTAGTGAAGTTCGGTGGCAGGAGGAACAAGACTTTTGGTCAGGTGAATACAGGGTTATAAACACAAAATCAAATAGGGGTAATGCAGGAGTAGGTTTAATAATAAATAAAAATATAGGAGTGCGGGTAAGCTACTACAAACAGCATAGTGAACGCATTATTGTGGCCAAGATAGACACAAAGTCCATGCCTACTATAGTAGTACAAGTTTATATGCCAACTAGCTCTGCAGATGATGAAGAAATTGAAGAAATGTATGATGAAATAAAAGAAATTATTCAGATAGTGAAGGGAGGTGAAAATTTAATACACGGGTGACTGGAATTCGAGTGTAGGAAAAGGGAGAGAAGGAAACGTAGTAGGTGGATAAGGATTGGGGCTAAGAAATGAAAGAGGAAGCCGCTTGGTAGAATTTTGCACAGATCACAACTTAATCATAGCTAACACTTGGTTAAAGAATCGTGAAACAAGGTTGTATACATGGAAGAACCCTGGAGATACTAAAAGGTATCAGATAGATTATATAATGGTAAGACAGAGATTTAGGAACCAGGTTTTAAATTGTAAGACATTTCCAGGGGCAGATGTGGACTCTTACCACAATCTATTGGTTATGACCTGTAGATTGAAACTGAAGAAACTGCAAAAAGGTGGGAATTTAAGGACATGGGATCTGGATAAACTGAAAGAACCAGAGGTTGTACAGAGTTTCAAGGAGAGCATAAGGGAACAATTGACAGGAATTGGGGAACGAAATACAGTAGAAGAAGAATGGGTAGCTTTGAGGGATGAAGTAGTGAAGGCAGCAGAGGATCAAGTAGGTAAAAAGACGAGGGCTAGTAGAAATCCTTGGGTACCAGAAGAAATATTGAATTTAATTGATGAAAGGAGAAAATCTAAAAATGCAGTAAATGAAGCAGGCAAAAAGGAATACAAATGTCTCAAAAATGAGATCGACAGGCAGTGCAAAATGGCTAGAGGACAAATGTAAGGATGTAGAGGCTTATCTCACTACCAGTAAGGTAGATACTGCCTACAGGAAAATTAAAGAGACCTTTGGAGAAAAGAGAGCCACTTGTATGAACATTAAGAGCTCAGATGGAAACCCAGTTCTAAGCAAAGAAGGGAAAGCAGAAAGGTGGAAGGAGTATATAGAGGGTCTATACAAGGGCGATGTACCTGAGGATAATATTATGGAAATGGAAGAGGATGTAGATGAAGATGAAATGGGAGATACGATACTCCGTGAAGAGTTTGACAGGGCACTGAAAGACATGAGTCTAAACAAGGCCCCCGGAGTAGACAACATTCCATTGGAACTACTGACGGCCTTGGGAGAGCCAGTCCTGACAAAACTCTACCATCTGTTGAGCAAGATGTATGAAACAGGCGAAATACCCTCAGACTTCAAGAAGAATATAATTCCAATCCCAAAGAAAGCAGGTGTTGACAGGTGTGAAAATTACCGAACAGTCAGTTTAATAAGCCACAGCTGCAAAATACTAACACGAATTCTTTACAGACGAATGGAAAAACTAGTAGAAGCTGACCTAGGGGAAGATCAGTTTGTATTCCGTAGAAATACTGGAACACGTGAGGCAATACTGACCTCACGACTTATCTTAGAAGAAAGATTAAGGAAAGGCAAACCTACGTTTCTAGCATTTGTAGACTTGGAGAAAGCTTTCGACAATGTAGACTGGAATACTCTCCTTCAAATTCTGAAGGTGTCAGGGGTAAAGTACAGGGAGCGAAAGGCCATTTACAATTTGTACAGAAACCAGATGGCAGTTATAAGACTCGAGGGACATGAAAGGGAAGCAATGGTTGGGAAGGGAGTGAGACAGGGTTGTAGCCTCTCACCGATGTTATTCAATCTGTATATTGAGCAAGCAGTAAAGGAAGCAAAAGAAAACTTTGGAGTAGGTATTAAAATCCATGGAGAAGAAATAAAAACTTTGAGGTTCGTCGATGACATCGTAATTCTGTCAGAGACAGCAAAGGACTTGGAAGAGCAGTTGAATGGAATGGACAGTGTCTTGAAAGGAGGATATAAGATTGAACATCAACAAAAGCAAAACGAGGATAATGGAATGTAGTCGAATTAAGTCGGGTGATGCTGAGGGAATTAGATTAGGAAATGAGACACTGAAAGTAGTAAAGGAGTTTTCCTATTATGGGAGCAAAATAACTGATGGTGGTCGAAGTAGAGAGGATATAAAATGTAGACTGACAATGGCAAGGAAGGCGTTTCTGAAGAAGAGAAATTTGTTAACATCGAGTATAGATTTAAGTGTCAGGAAGTCTTTTCTGTAAATATTTGTATCGAGTGTAGCCATTTATGGAAGTGAAACATGGACGATAAATATTTTCGACAAGAAGAGAATAGAAGCTTTCGAAATGTGATGCTACAGAAGAGTGCTGAAGATTAGATGCGTAGATCGCATAACTAATGAGGAAGTATTGAATAGGATTGGAGAGAAGAGAAGTTTGTGGCACAACTTGACCAGAAGAAGGGATCAGTTGGTAGGACATGTTTTCAGGCATCAAGGGATCACCAATTTAGCATTGGAGGGCAGCGTGGAGGGTAAAAATCGTAGAGGGAGACCAAGAGATGAATACACTAAGCAGATTCAGAAGGATGTAGGTTGCAGTAGGTACTGGGAGATGAAGAAGCTTGCATAGGATACAGTAGCATGGAGAGCTGCATCAAACCAGTCTCAGGACTGAAGACCACAACAACAACAACATACGTACTGCGATAAGAAATACCACAGCAAGCAGTTCAATTGAAGAGCGGTCGATGTCTTTATGTTGGGAATAAGAGAATGTACGTACAAGGAAGTCAAATGCAAACAGTTTGTGGGAAACAGAAGAAAAAATGAGCTACAAAAACATTCAGGTTGCTTTATGAATACACAATCTGAACTATTTTAATTAATGTGCAAAATCAGAATTGCTGATCAGTTTCGCACCTGTTTGAAGTCTCTCAGGCTGTAGATATTGCAATAAGAAATAGCACTGCAAGCAGTTCAGTTGAGGAGCACTCACTCTCTCCAAACTTTTTAAGAGTCGAAGAAATTACAAAAACAGAGGTACAAGGAAGCCAACAACGAAGCCATTTTAGATAGCGGAGGAAGTACTTGAAACAACTGACGAAAGAACGGCGCACACAAAAGTTGAGCGCAAACTATAGATACAGAATTATAGGGACTTTATTCAGTGTGAAAACACCTGCCATAATGAAGTACCTGCGGAAAATTGCATGTGTTTGGAATTCACTGATTACTTACGTACTGCAATAAGCACTACAACAGGAGGCTGCTGCAATTTACAGAAGTCGGTATTTCAAAGACGAGAATCATGGAAATGAGAAAAGCATACGTACAAAGAACATCATTGCGAAGAATTACGGGAAACGAAAAACTACTTCATATGATTGATAAGAGAATGAGCTATAACAATGGTGATGGGAATTCATGAACACACGATTACAAGTATTTTAGTCAAGGTCGAAAGTCGTTCAACTCTGAAATATTAGGGTATAATGCAATCTGTGCGAAATTCTTGAAACATACATTTGAAATACACTGAATATATACATTCTGCGAAAAGATATACCACAGCGGGGGGTTCTCATGAACATGAGTGGGCGTCTTTATATGAGAGAACTCAGACGAAAATATTAGCAGCTGCAGAAAAATAAGAAATAGGAAAAACCCTGAAGATGATTTGGTTTAATGAACAAACCCTGAGCCTCATCCGCGAATGACTGAAATAGAACAATGTTCAAGGGTATTCGTAAATACAGTAATAAACATATTTTAATTAATGTTAGAAAGCAACACATATTGGTGTACTGAGTGAATATGAAGAGTGTATGTAATTTGCTTGTTCTACATTTGTAGAAGGAATATAACTGACAAGACCTTCTGTGGAACACGATAACTACTTGATGTGAGACGTAAGGGTGAAGGAAGAAATGTTCAGAGCAGTTCACGAACAATCAAATAAAGATATTTTCTTCGATGTGCAAAGAAATGGCATACTAAAATACTGGGAAGAACGACATGTGTTTAAAATTCACTGATTATATCTGAAGTAAAAGAAGTAATATCACAGCAAACATTTCAGTTGCAGAGCAATCGAAGACTTCAAACGGAAGAATCACAGTAATAAGAGAAACTTATGTACAAGGAAGACAAGTACGGAATGTTTAAGAAACATAAGAAATAATCCAGTGATTGACGAAGAAAGAAAGTACAAATATGTTAATTATCCTGATATAGCAGGAAACGATGACAGTTTCGTAATTCTCAGAGTCTATGGATACTGCGATAAGACACAACAGTATGAAGAGGAGTGGTCCAATAAAGGAGGCAAGCAAAAGAAGTTTGGTCTCATGAGCAATGCTTCAAATGGCTTTCGGCAGAATGATCTACAAAAGAGTTCAGGAAAGTTAATGACAAAGCACTAACTCTGTTTAATCTTCGTTGTAGGAAGGAGTACAAACATAGAGGTACAAGGAAGAAAACTGTGAAAAAATTTTGGATAGCGGAGGAAGTACTTCAAATAGCTATTTTAACCAGTGTGAAAGCAACTGCCATGCTAAAATACCGGGAAGAAATTGCATCTATTTCACTGATTACATGCGTACAGCGTTAATTAGTATAACAGGAGGCAACTGCAATGAACTGGAGTGAATATTTCTAAAATGGGAATAAGAGAAACTTGACCATCATACGTACAAGGAAAATCATTGTGAAGAATTACGTGAAACAAAGAACTACTTCGTCTGATTGACGAAAGAATGGGCTATACAATGTTGAGAACTTAGGGGCCAAACACTCGCAAAGAAACGTAAACAAACGGTACGTGTGTACCATGTCAATAGCTGTGCTTCGCTCAAACTTCAGAGGCGTGATTCGTCACCCCAGCCAATGTTTGGTGGGCCGCGCGCTCTCAGGTAAACTGAGGTGGTGCCGGGAACTAGAATGTGAGAATGTCAGAAAGGAACGCGGTGGCCCATATTGAGAAATCGTCTTTATCCAAGTGATTGGCATAAAATGAGTTACGGAAGTTATCCGATGACAGAGTCAAAGGCGCAGAAAGTTAATACGTGTCATGTACAATGTCGTAGCTCGAGGACAATTATATAGAACTATAGAACGTGGTTAGACTGAAACTATATATCTAGGATAGCAAATTCCACGGATGGTCGAAACGTATGGACGCAGGACAGACAAAATACCATCAGCTAGACGCAGGCTAGAAATATGGGGGATGAGTAACCCATTTTTCAATTATTTGGGGTCGGTGATAGTATTTGATGACTACACATGGATAAGAGTGTAAAGTTACTATACTAAATTCTAGGCGCTGTTGACTAGAAATGGGTCAAATTAGTATAACATGCTTAATGTAATAGCGTGAAAGGACGTGAAACGTCGCCTTCATCGTCCTTAATATTTAATGACAGGCCGAGGTCATTTTGAATAGTGCTATCGGATATGTAGCAAGGCGGTGTATAAAGAACCTAAAGCTAAGCTAGTTTCTTAAAATCAGGTACTTGAGTTACTGAACCATGAAGTTTAATCAGGTCAGGTGTTTTAACGCGTATGGTGTAAAACAGACAAACTACCTTAATGTTCTAAAAGCTGTTGACGTGAAAGGTCAAATAATGTAACGGGCTTAATATACATGCGTAAAAGGAACGTCGCTGTCATCGCGCTCATTATCTACAGACCGACAGAGGTCAAAGTGATTAGTGCTATCAAGTGTTACCAAAATCAAATGCAAAGTTATGAGTATATGGTGAAGAGACATACCATGTCACTTTTTTTTTTAAAAAAAGGTTAAGGATTTAATTTCCTAATTTGAGGCCAGAGCTCAGACTTGGAATGAATATGACTATTATCATCCTTGCATCACCATATCCGACTTGGATAATTATCACTAAGAGGGAATGGCTATTTGGACCATATTAGAAATATTAAAGCTTGTAAGAAGTGAGAATACTGAGAACATGTGCAAGAATCATTCATTGTAAAGTTTTAGATGAAAGAAAAAAGCTTATGTATTGTATTAATGTGTCAACGTTTGTAACGGCACCCGTCATAACTAAGATAAAGGGAAATAGAGAGTGACTGAACGAATTGACCATCCGTGATATTAAGCGACCGCATGAATGCATCGGCTACCTTCTATGTCGTTTGGTAGAATGTGAAGCACTGAGCATGGGGATAAAACATGCGAAAATAATTTATTTTTATTTTTAACTGGAATTGATCAATAAGGGTGCAGTATGTCATACCATAGACGCTTAAAAATTTCCAATTTTTCTATGTCTAATTTCATACCCCTAAGTGGAGAATGAAGCAGCTCGGTACTGGCCTGCGGATTAGGCGCGTGAGACACTTGTTGGAGATGTTCAGCGAAGGTGGAACCTCGCGTACCGCTACCACTTCTGCTGGTAATATGATTCTTATATCTAATAGCTAGAGCTCGAACTGTTTGACCGACATAATATTTCGGACAGTCACGGTACGTTTTAAGTAAACGACATAATTTGCAAATTATTTTACCTACGTAATTGGTTCGTCATCTACTGCATCACCTAATGTGGAAACCGTTTATTTTTTTTCCTTACTGTAAATTCGTAATACTAAGTGTGAAATGTAACCGTTATTTTTACCGATAGTTTCCAGGGTAACTAATTCCGTTTTTAGCGACTCCAGGGAAGGAGGATAGCCATGCCACAGTGTCGACTTGAATGAAACAAGGCCGTTTTTTGGGTTTGCGGATGTGCAGAGTCACCACGAATAATGTTATCAGAATATGTTTTTTTTTTCGATGAGTATTAAAAAGAATGTGACTGCCCACTATAGTGAAGGTGAGATTCAAATAATTTAAGGACATCGTAGAGGACTGTATATCATACATGAAATTGATGTTTTCTTAAAACTTGTTATATATTTAAAATAAAGTGGTCTATTTCTTTTTGAGTGACAATAATCACAAAGATTATATCGTCAAAACATCTTGCATATAATTTTATTTTACTCTAAATCTATGCATTCCTGGAGAAAAATTCAGATTCATTTAACGCTTTATAATGAGTGATACGTGTACATGTTTACAGTACTCTCACTTCTTACAAGCGCGAATATTTCTAATATGGTGCAAATAGTCATTCCCACTTAGTTATAACTATCCAAGTCGAATATGGTGATGCAGGGATGTTTTAGTCATATTCATTCCAAGTCCGAACTCTGGGCTAAAATTAGGAAATAAATCCATAACCATTTTTTAAAAAACGTTTAAGTGACATTGTACGTATCTTCGCGATATACATATAAAATTGCATATCATTTTGGTAACAATACCTATAATTTTGAAGTCTGTCCGTCTGGAGACAATAAGGCAGATGAAACCGACGTTGTACGTATTTTCACGCATGTATATTAAGCCCGTTACATTATTTGACCTTTCAGTTCAACAGCTATTAGAATTTAAAGGTAGTATGTCTGTTGAACCCTATATGCGTTCACAGACCTCACTTGATTAAGCTTCATGGTTCAGTATTTCAAGTACTTGATTTTAAGAAACTAGTTTAGCTTTGGGTACTTTTTACAGTATTTTGCTACATATCCGATAGCACTATTCAAAATGACCTCTGTCGTTCATTAGATATTAAAGACGACGAAGTCAACGTTCCACGTCCTTTCACGGAATTACATAAGTATGTCAATTTGACCCTTTTGTGGTCGATACAGCTTAGTATTTCATACAGTAACTTTACACGCTTATCCAAGCGTAATCATCAAACACAATCACAGACCCCAAGTACCTGAATAATGTGTTATTCATCCCACATATTTATAACCTGCTTCTAGCTGATGGCATTTTGTCTGTCCTGCGTAAATGCGTTTTGACCATCCTTAGAATTTGCTATCCCACATATATAGTTTCAGCATTCCACGTTCTATAGTTATATAAAATTGTCTTCGCCCTAGGACATTACATAAACACATGCATTAACTAGCTGCGCCTTTGACCCATTCGTCGGATCACTTTCGTAACACATTTTATGACACTCACATGGAAGAAGACAATTGCTCAATTTGCGCAGGGCGTTCCTTTCTGACACTCTCACACCATACCTACCGGCGCCACCTCAGTTTAACTGATTGCCCGCGGCCAACAGAACGTTGGCTGGGGGTGAGGAAGCACGCATCTGACGTTTGAGCTAAGGACAACTATTGACATAGCACATACGTACCGTTTACTTTACATTTTATTCGAGTAGTGTGCCCCTTGGGGAATTTTGTATCATTGTTGGACCATGGTTTGTAGTTTTAGTGTGTTCCGAAGATCGCGTGCTTATCCGCGACGAAACCTTGGTCAACAACCGGTTTCTATTCGCAGTCGAGGCGGATACTTTATAACAACTGTAAAAATGTTCATGGGAATCCATGAATACAGAAATTCAAGTATTTTACACGATGTTGAAAGTCTTTCAGTGTTGAAATGCTACGGAACAATCCAACCTGCGTGAATTTCTTGAAACATATGTTTGAAATACACCGATTAATACGTTCTGCGAAAAGAAATACCACAGTGGGAGGTTCTCATGAAGAGGAGTGGAAGTCTTTATAAGGGATGAGTAAGAGGAAAATATTAGCAGCAAGAGAAAAATACGAAATAGGGAAAAGACAGTGAATAACAGTAGGTTTAATGAAGAAAAACTAAGGCTCATCTGCCAATGACTGAAACAGAAGAACGTTCTTGGGTATTCGTGAATACATGTGCATAGGTTTGTAAAATAGTTTAGAATCATGACATGACTTTGAAATTGTGAAAGGCTGCTTCCATCAGAAAACCACAGGAGAACGGTCAGTTGAACAGCGATAATGCGATCAAGTTACACAAACATCTGTACAATGAAGGTTACCTAAATTGAATTTTTGGCTAACAGAACAAATACTTCATCTGACTGAAGAAAGAATGAAGTAGAAAATGTTTCGCGTAGTTAGTGTTTACTGCCATAAAGATATGTTATTAACGTGTAAAAACGTAAACTACCGAAACACAGGGGGAATATCGCGTGTTTCACAGTCATAGCTTATACACATTATCCGATAAGAAAAACCATTGAAGGCAGTTCAGTTGTTCAGTGGTGGATGTCTTCAGAATGGAGAATCAGAGACGATAGACAAAGATACTTAGAGGGAAAATCCCTGCGACGAATTTACTGGAAACAGATGAACTACTTCACCTGATTGACGAATGAATTACCTACAAAAACGTTCAGAGGGCATCATGATTAGAGAAATACAAGTAATTAACCAATGTGGAAAGTCGTGTGATTCTGAAATACTGACGAATAATTAATAATATTTCAAATTGTGTCGGATATACATACTGTGTAGCCATGCTAGTTGAACAGGATTGGGTACATATAAAGGCTTTAGTGACAGATGTTACTCAAAGATACGTACTGGGAAGACTGCTCCAAAAGATTTCTGGGTAAGAGAAAAAGGTCACTTCACTGACGAATGACTGAATTACAAAATTGTTCAGGGCATTTCCTAAACACGCATGTTAAGGTTTTTTAATGGAAGTGCAAAGAGCTGGCACATTATCATAATGAGGAAAAATCTCATCTGTTTATCGTTCGCTGATTACATACGCACTGCGATAAGAAAAACTACAAGAAGCACATCAATTAAAGAGCAGTCGATGTCTTTAAGTTGGGAATCAGAGAAGTTAGAAAGACATACGTACAGAAGAAATTGTTCCAATCATTTAACGACAAAATGAGCTACAAAAACGTTCAGGTTGCTTTATTAATACACAATCAGAGCTATGTTATTCAATGTGCAAAAACTGTAATGCTAAGCAGTATCGCATCTGTTCGAAATCTCTGAGGCTATAGATATTGCAATAAGAAATAGCACAGGAAGTAGTTCAGTTGAGGAGCACTGACTCTCTTTAAACTTCAGTGTCGGAGAAAGTACAAACACAAAGGTACAAGGAAGACAACGGTAAAGCCAGTTTAGATAGAACAGGAAGTACATGAAATAACGACGAAAGAACCGTGTACAAAAATGTTGATTTGAAATCATGGATACCGAATGTATAGGTATTTTATTCAGTGTGAAAAAACCTGCCATAATGAAATACCTGGGGGAAATTGTATGTGCTTGGAATTCACTGGTTACTTGTGTTCTGCCATATGCACTACAACAGTTGGCAGTTGCAATGAACAGATGTGGGTATTTCAAAAACGGGAATCAGGGAAATTAGACTAGCATACGTACAAGGACAAATGGTCATGGGAATTCATTATTACAGGATTACAAGTATTTTACTCAATGTCGAAAGTCGCTTAACACTGAATTGCTAAGTTATAATGCAATCTGTGCGAAATTCTTGAAACGTATGTTTCAAATACACTGATTATATACGTTCTGCGAAAAGAAATACCACAGTGGGAGGTTCTCATGGAGAGCAGTGGACCTCTTTACAAGGTATATGTCACAGGAAAATATTAGTAGCCACAGGAAAATACGAAATAGGAAAAAAGCAATGGAGAACAGTTGGTTTAATGAAAAAAGACTGAGGCTCATCCGCGAATGACTGAAATAGAACAACGTCCATGGGATTATGAATAGTGTATGTAATTTTCTGGTTGTACAAACACTGAGATTACAAATTCCACAGCAGGCCGTACAGTTGATGAGAACTGGATGTCTCCTAAAAGGATAGTGCCAAAAGTTTGACAAACATTTCTAGAAAGAAGATATTTGCCAAGACATATAGCGGAACACGAGAAGTACTTGATGTGACAGGTAAAAGTTAAGTACGAAATGTTCAGAGCAGTTCATGAACAGTTAATTAATGATATTTTCATCGATGCGCAAAAATTGGCATACCAAAAAACTGGGAAGAACAACATGTGTTTAATATTCATTCATTTTATCTCTAGTACAAGAAGTAATACTAGAACAAAAAGTTCAGTTGGAGAGCAATGGATGACTTTAAATGTCACAATCACAGTAATCAGAGAAACTTACGTACAAGGAAGAAAACTGCGGAATGTTTATGAAAAATAATAATCCAGTGAATGACACATAAATAAGGTACAAATATGTTCATTATCCTGTTATATTATGAAATGATGGCAGCTTCGTATTTCTCTGAGTCTATGGATACTGCGATGATAAGACACACAACAGTGAGAATAGCAGTGGCCCATTAAAGGAGGCAAAAAAAAAAAAATTTGGTCTCATGAGATATTCTTCAAATGGCTGAAGGAACAATGATCTACAAAAGTGTTCAGCTAAGTTCATGACTACGGAAGTGAAGGTATTGTTTTGTATGTGCTAAGATGTGGGATACTGATATACTGAGCAATGATGACATCAATTTGTAACTCTATGAGGAAATAGGCAGGGAATAAAAAAATATTACAGTAGGTACTTTAATTTAACTGAAGCGTATTCTTGAAAGAAATTAAAGAAAAATGGATTCGAGGAATATACCAGCGTCAAATTTTTGGGTACCAGAGTAAATACTTGATCTGACTGACGCAGGAAAGCATTACAAAGCCATTCAAACAATATCATCAATACACTAAATAAAGATGTTCGTACATGTGCAAAGACATAGGTTACAGAAATAGTTAAGAATCGTGACTTGAGTTTGAAATTGTTTCCATAAGAAAACCACAGGAAAGACTTAAGTTGAACATCGATAATGCGTTCAAATGGGAAAAATAAGAGAAGTTACACTAACATCTTTACAAGTTCCACAAACAATTCTAGAAGGAAGATAATTGCAAAGACTTATTGCGAAACAGGAGAAGTAATTCATCTGACATATAAGAGTGAAGCACGACATGTTTAGAGCCGTTCACGAATGTAATAAAGGCAACTTAAACGTCATTTTTGGGTAACAGGAAAAAACTGATTACTGCCATAGAGATACGTTATTTCTGTGTGTAACTACGAAAAAGTCCTGAAATATAGGGGAAATATTACGTGTTTGAAATTCTGAGCTTATACAAATTTTTCGGTAAGAAATACCATTGAAGGCAGTCTTGTTAACCATCAGTGGATGCCTTGAAATTGGATAATCATAGGCATTAGACATATATACGTAGAGGGAACATCACAGCGACGAGTTTACGGGAAACAGATGAACTACTTCACCTGAGTGACGAAGGATTGACCTACAAAAGGTGTCAAAGCAATCATAATTAGAGAATACAAGTAATTAACCAATGTGGCCAGTCGTGTGATTCTGAAATGCTAAGGAATAATCACAAACATTTCAAATTGTCTAGGCTGTACATACTGTGTAGCCATGCGAGTGAAGTGGAGTTTATGCAGTTACAAGCAGTAGTGACAGATGTTAGACAAATATACCTACAGTGAATACCGCTGCGAGGGATTTTTGGGATACAGAAGATCTTTAACCAACTGACGAAAGACTGAAGTACAAAAATGTTCACGGCAAATCCAGAGTGCAGACATAAAGTTATTTTTATCGGTGTGGAAAGAGCTGACACTATTATAATGGGAAAATCGCATGTGTTTGTAATTCGCTGATTACTGAAGAAGAACTGAAGAGTAGTCTATGTCTTTAAGTTGGCAAACACATACGTACTAGGAGGTCAAATGCGAACAGTTTGTGGGAAACCGAAGAAATGCTTCAAATATTTAACGAAAAAATGACTTACAAATACATTCAGGTTGCTTCATGAATACAGAATCGGAGGTATTTTAATGAATGTGCAAACACTGTAATGCGAAGCAGTATCGAATCTCTTTGATAGCTCTGCGGCTTTAAGTATGGCAATAAGAGATAACACAGCATTTTTTAAATCTCATTTTGTTCGTTACAGTTCGTTGAAATTGTTCGGGGCAGACGTCCTATGACGTCCGTTGAATTTCATTATTGATCCATTCACTCAGCTTTTGTTTATTACAGAGGGTAGCTAACCCTCTGACCGAACACGCTGAGCTACCGTGTCGGCAATTTAGGTTCAGTTGAAGAGCTATGACTCTGTTCAACTTGGAGGTGGGGTAAGTGCAAACACAGAAGTACCAGGATGACAACTGTGAAGCCATTTTGCATAGCGGAAGAAGTACTTCAGATAACTTACGAAACAATTGCATGGAAAAATGCTAATCGCAAATCATGGATACAGAATTATAGATATTTTAATCAGTGTAAAGACACCTGCGACACTGAAATACCGGAGAAAAATTGCATGTGTTTGGAAATGAATGATTACATCCGTACTGTGATAAGCAGAACAACAGATAGAAGTGGATATTACAAAAACGGGGATCAGGGAAACTAGACAAGCATACGTACAAGGAACATCATTGCGAAGAATTACGGGAAACAAAGAACTACTTCAACTGATTGACGAAGGAATTAGCTAAAAAATGTTGAGAACTTATAACATTCCAGTGCGTCAGCAATCGTGAATAATTTAATGATTATGAAGAATCCGCCTCGTTTGTGAATGGAAAACGGATGTTGACCTAGGTTTCGGCGCGGATCACCACGCCTTCTTCCGAACACAAGTAAACTACAAACTGCCGAAGGAGGCATGGATCAACATTAACACAGAACGCCCAAAGGGGCCAAAGACTCGCATGAAAAAGTAAAATTAACGGTACGTGTGTACCATGTCAGTAGCTGTACCTAGCCTAAACGTCTGAAGCGTACTTTCTCAGCGCAGCCAACGTTCGGTGATCGCCAGGGTCTCAGGAAAACTGTGGTGGTGCCGGCAGTTAGGTTGTGAGAATTTCAGAAAGGAATGCACATGCGGAAATTGAGAAATCGTCTTCTTCCGTGTGATTGACATAAAATGTGTTACGAACGTGATCCGATGACCGGGTCAAAGGTGCAGCAAGTGAATGCGTGTGTATGTATAATTTACTAGCTCGAGGGCAAGTTTATAGAACTATAGAACGAGTATAGGCTGAAACTACATATGTGAAATAGCAAATTTCAAGGATGGGCAAAACCCATGGCAACAGGACAGACAAAATACCATCAGCTAGAAGCAGGCTACAAATATGTGTGATGAATAACCCATTTTTTTGTTAATTGGGGTCTGTGATAGTATTTATTGTCTACGAATGGATAAGGGTGTAAAGTTACTATACTAAATTCTAAGCGCTATTGACTAGAAAAGGGTCAAACTAGTATAACAGGCTTAATGTAATTGCGTGAAAAGACAAGCAACGTCGCCTTCATCGGTTTTGATATCTAATGACCGGCCGACGCCATTTTGAATAGTGCTGTCGGATATGTAGAAAAACGGTGTAAAAAAACCTGAAGCTAAACTACTTACTTAAAATCAGGTACTTGATATACTGAACTATGAAGTTTAATCAAGTGAAGTCTTTGAACGCATATGGCGTTCAACAGTCAAACTATCTTTACGTTCTAGTAGCTATTGACGTGAAAGATCAAATAATGTAACGGCCTAAATATACATGCGTGAAAGAAACGTCGCTGTCTTCGCCCTTATTATCTACCGACCGACAAAGTGATGAGTGCTATCAAGTGTTACCAAAACGATATGCAAAGTTATGTGTATATCGTGTAGGGACCTACCATGTCACTTAAACGTTTTTTTAAATAATGTTAAGGATTTATTTCCTAATTTTCGGCCACAGCTCGGACTTGGAATGATATGACTAAAATCATCCTTGCATCACAATATTCTACTTGGATAATTATGACTAAGTGGAAACGGCAATTTGCACCATATTAGAAATACTGGAGCTTGTAAGAAGTGAGAATACTGTGACCCTGTACAAGAATCACTCATTGTAAGGCTTCAAATGAAAGAAAGAAGCCTGTGTATTGTATTAGTGTTCCCATGTTCGTAACGACAGCCGTCATAACTAAGAATAAGGGAAAATAGAGCGTGACTGTACGAATTGACCGTACGTGACACCAAGCGACCGCATGAATGCTTCGGCTACCTTCTATGTAATTTGGTAGAATGTGAAGCACTGAGCATAGGGATAAAAGCTTCGATTTTTTTTTGTTTTTTAACTGGATTTGATCGAAATGGGTGCAGTAATTGTCATACCATAGACGTTTAATAATATCCGTTTATTCAAATACGTCTAATTTCATACCCGTAACTTCAGATGAAGCAGCTCGGTACAGGCCGGCGGATGAGGCGGGTGAGCCATTTGTACGAGATGTTCAGCGAAGGTGGAACCTCGCGTACCGCTACCACTCCTGGTGATAATATGATCCTTGTATCTAGTAGCTAGCGCTCGACCTGTTCGACCGATATAATATTTATGACTGTGACGGCAAGTAATTTCGTAAACCCCAGACTGAGAATGTTTATCACCATCGACTGGTAAAGAGTGGATTAGGTTCATTTTCAAATTATTATTAGTGGAGTAGGCTGCTCTAAATCAATAGGTTTTAAGTAAACGTCCTAATTTGTAACTTATTTTACCTTTGAAAGGAACAGATATCATTGCCATTTTGCGTCATCTTCCGCATCACCTAATTTGGAAGCCGAATTGTAATTTATGTTTATTTTCTTACTGTACATTCGTCGTACTAAGTGTGAATTGTAACGGTTGTTTTAAGCGATGGTTTCCAGCGAAAATAATTCCCATTCTAGCGCCTCCAAGTAAAGGGGGACAGCCATGCTACCATATAGAATTGAAAGAAAGAAGGCCATTTTTTGAACTTGCGGATGTGTAGAGTCACCAGGAATAATGTTAACGGGATAGGTGTTTTTTCCATATATATTAAAGCAATGTGACTCTCCACTACAGTCAAGGCGAGATCTTATTAATGTAAGGACCTCGTAGAGGACTCAATTTCATACGTGAAACTGATGTTTGCATGAAACTCGTTAAATATTGAAAGGATTTGGTCTATTTCAGGGAGAGCATAACGGAAAAATTGAAAGGAATGGGGGACAGAAATACAGTAGAAGAAGAACGGGTAGCTTTGAGGGATGAAGTAGTGAAGCCAGCAGAGGATCAAGTAGGTATAAAGACGAGGGCTAGAAGAAATCCTTGGGTAACAGAAGAAATATTGAATTTAATTGATGAAAGGAGAAAATATAAAAATACAGTAAATGAAGTAGGCAAAAAGGAATACAAACGTCTCAAAAATAAGATCGATAGGAAATGCAAAATGGCTAAGCAGGAATGGCTAGAGGACAAATGTAAGGATGTAGAGGCTTGTCTCACTAGGGGTAAGGTAGATACTGCCTACAGGAAAATTAAAGAGACCTTTGGAGAAAAGAGAACCACTTGTATGAACATTAAGAGCTCAGATGGAAACCCAGTTCTAAGCAAAGAAGGGAAAGCAGAAAGGTGGAAGGAGTATATAGAGGGTCTATACAAGGGCGATGTACTTGAGGATAATATTATGGAAATGGAAGAGGATGCAGATGAAGATGAAATGGGAGATACGATACTGCGTGAAGAATTTGACAGAGCACTGAAAGACCTGAGTCGAAACAAGGCCCCCGGAGTAGACAACATTCCATTGGAACTACTGACGGCCTTGGGAGAGCCACTCCTGACCATCTGGTGAGCAAGATGTATGAAACAGGCGAAATACCCTCAGACTTCAAGAAGAATATAATAATTCCAATCCCAAAGAATGCAGGTGTTGACAGATGTGAAAATTACCGAACAGTCAGTTTAATAAGCCACAGGTGCAAAATACTTACACGAATTCTTTACAGACGAATGGAAAAACTAGTAAAAGCCGACCTCGGGGAAGATCAGATTGGATTCCGTAGATATATTGGAACACGTGAGGCAATACTGACCTTACGACTTATCTTAGAAGAAAGATTAAAGAAGGGCAAACCTACGTTTCTAACATTTGTAGACTTAGAGAAAGCTTTTGACTATGTTGACTGGAATACTCTCTTTCAAATTCTTAAGGTGGCAGGGGTAAAATACAAGGAGCGAAAGGCTATTTGCAATTTGTACAGAAACCAGATGGCAGTTAATAGAGTCGAGGGGCATGAAAGGGAGGCAGTGGTTGGGAAGAGAGTGAGACAGGGTTGTAGCCTATCCCCGATGTTATTCAATCTTTATATTGAACAAGCAGTAAAGGAAACAAAAGAAAATTTCGGAGTAGGTATCATAGTCCATGGAGAAGAAATAAAAACTTTGAGGTTCGCGGTGACATTGTAATTCTGTCAGAGACAGCAAAGGACTTGGAAGAGCAGTTGAAAGGAATGGAAAGTGTCCTGAAAGGAGGATATAAGATGAACATCAACAAAAGCAAAACGAGGATAATGGAATGTAGTCGAATTAAGTCGGGTGATGCTGAGGGAATTAGATTAGGAAATGAGACACTTAAAGTAGTAAAGGAGTTTTGCTATTTGGGGAGCAAAATAACTGATGATGGTCGAAGTAGAGAGGATATAAAATGTAGACTGGCAATGGCAAGGAAAGCGTTTCTGAAGAAGAGAAATTTGTTAACATCGAGTATAGATTTAAGTGTGAGGAAGTCATTTCTGAAAGTATTTGTATGGAGTGTAGCCATGTATGGAAGTGAAACATGGACGATAAATAGTTTGTACAAGAAGAGAATAGAAGCTTTCGAAATGTGGTGCTACAGAAGAATGCTGAAGATGAGATGATTAAATCACATAACAAATGAGGTGGTACTGAATAGGATTGGGGAGAAGAGAAGTTTGTGGCACAACTTCACCAGAAGAAGGGATCGGTTGGTAGGACATGTTTTCAGGCATCAAGGGATCACCAATTTAGTATTGGAGGGCAGCGTGGAGGTTAAAAATCGTAGAGGGAGACCAAGAGATGAATACACTAAGCAGCTTCAGAAGGATGTAGGTTGCAGTAGGTACTGGGAGATGAAGAAGCTTGCACACGATAGAGTAGCATGGAGAGCTGCATCAAACCAGTCTCAGGACTGAAGACCACAACAACAATAACATTGGTCTATATCATTTTGAATGCCATTAATGACAAAGATTATATCAACAACATACCTGCGTAAAATTTTATTTTACTCAAAATCAAAATCTCTGCGTTACTGATCAAAAAATCAGATTCTATAGAGTTCTGAAAAATTTCAGAAAGAATACGAGCTAGTGGGATTCCCATAGCTAATCGGAAGGGTTGAAAATACATTTTATCATTGAAATCCAATAGCTGGTATTATTTCTGAAATTTGTCTGCAATCTATAAAATCTGATTTCTTCTCCAGTATAGGAGAGATTTTGATTCTGAGTAAAATAAAATCTTATACAAGATATGTTTGCGATACAATATTTGTGATTAATGGCACACAAAACGAAATAGAAAACATATTTACAATATTTAACGCATTTCATGAAAACATCAATTTCGCGTATTTAATCGAGTCCTCTACGAGGTCCTTAAATTATTTAGATCTCACCTTCACTATAGTGGACAGCCACATGGCTTTTAATATACATCGCAGAATACATAGTCTGATAACATTATTCCTGCTGACTCCGCACATCCGCAAACCCAAAAAATTGGCCTCCTTCCATTCAAGTTTACATAGTGGCTTGCTTATCCCCCTTCCCCGGAGGCGATAGAAACGGAATTAGTTACGCTGGAAACTATCGCTAAAAATAGCGGTTACAATTGACACTAAGTAAAACGAAAAATAGTAAGAAAATGATTAAAATAATATTACGGCTTCTACTTTAGGTGATGCAGTCGATGACGAAACAGTGTCAATTATATCTGTTGCTTTCAGCGGTAAAATAAGTTACAAATTAGAACGTTTACTCAAAACCTATGAATTAACAGTAGCTATGTACACATACAATAATTTGAATAACAACCAAATCTACCCTTACAATTCGCTGGTAATAAGCTTTCTCTGTCTGGGGTTTACAAAACCACTTGCGGTGATTGTCCGAAATATTATATCGGGAAATCAAGTCGTGTGCCAGCTATTAGATATATGGAACATATTTCCACCAGAAGTGGTGACGGAACGCGAGGTTGCACCTTAGCTGAACGTCTTCTAAATATGGCTCACGCGCCTTATCCCCCTGCCTGTACTGAGCTGCTTCATTCTGAAGTTAAAGGTATTAAATTGGACATATTAGATGAAATAGATATTTTAAACATGTGTGGTATGATAAAGACTAAATCCTTAACGACCAAGTCCATTTAAAAAAGCAACAAATAAAATTTCGAAAGTTTTATCCCCATGTTCAGTGTTTCACATTCTACCATACGACATAGAGGAAAGCCGATGCATTCATGCGGTCGTTTGGTGTCAGGGATGGTCAATTCAGTCACGCTCTATTTTTTCCTTATCTTAGTTATTACGGCTGCCCTTTTAAATGTGGGGACACTAATACAATACACTCGCTTTTTCTTCATTCAACGCCTTACATTGAGGGATTCTTGTACATCTTCACAGTATTCTAACTTCTTACAAGCTCCAATATTTCTAATATGGTCCAAATAGAAATTCCCATCTACTTATAATTATCCAAGTCGGTTGTGGTGATGCAAGGTTGTTTTTAGTCATATTCCTACCAAGTCCGAGCTCTGGCCTAAAATTAATAAATAATTCTTTAGCCTTTTTTAAAAAAAATGTTGAAGTGACGTCGTACGTCTCTTCACAATTTACACATAACTTTGAATACCATTTTGGTAACACCTGATGGCACTAATCACTTTGACCTCTGTCGGTCAATAGATAATAAAGTCGATGAAAGCGACGTCGTACGTCCCTTCGCGCATGTTACGCCCGTTACATTATTTGACCTTTCACGTCAACAGCTATTAGAACTTAAAGACAGTTTGCCTGTTGAACGATTTATGCATTCACAGACCTCACTTGATTAAGCCTCATGGTTCACTACTTCAAGTACTTGGTTTTAAGAAACTATTTTAGCTTTGGGTACTTTTTAAAGTATTTTGTACATATTCGATAGCACAGTTCCAAGTGACCTCTGTCTGTCACTAGATATTAAGGGCGACGAGATCAACGTTGCACGTCCTTTCATGGAATTATATTAAGTCTGTCATACTAATTTGACTCATTTGTGGTCAATAGTGCATAGTATTTATTATAGTAACTTGACACGCTTAGCCAAGCGTAATCATCAAAAACAATCATCCACACAAAGTAACTGAAAATGGGTTATACATCCACCACATTTCTAACCTGTTTCTAGCTGATGGTATTTTGCCTGTCCTGCGTGGATGCGTTTTGACCATCCGTGGAATTTGCTATCCCACATATATAGTTTGACCATATCAACGTTCTATAGTTACATGAAATGTCTTCGCCCTACGACTTCATACATACACACGCATTACGTTGCCGGCGCACTGAGAGCCCGCGGCCTACAGAACGTTGGCTGGGTTGAGGAAGCACGCTTCTGACGTTTGAGCTAAATACAGGTATTGCCATGGTACACACGTAAGGTTTATTTTACATATTATGCGATTATTTCGCCCCTTTGTTCATTCTGTATCAATGTTGGACCATTCCTCTTTTAGATAGTTTGTAGTTTTAGAGTGTTCAGAAGATGGCATGCTTATCCGAAGCGGAATCTTTACATTAATTCTAAAAATGTTCATGAGAATACATGAATACAGAAATACAAGTATTTTGCAAGATGTTGAAAGTCGTTCAATTTGCAGATGCTACGGAATAATTCAATCTGTGCAAAATTCTTGTAACATATGTGTGAAATACACTGATTATAGTCGTTCTGCGAAAGGAAATACCACAGTGGGGGGATCTCATGCCGAGGAGTGGACGTCTTTATAAGGAAGAAGTCGGAGAAAAATATTAGCAGCTACAGAATAATACCAAATAGGAAAAAGACAGTGGATAACACTTGGTTTAATGAAGAAAGACTGAGGCTCATCAGCGAATGACTGAAACAGGACGACGTTCATGGGTATTCATGAATACAGTATTAAACGTATTTTAATTAACGTTAGAAGCGACCACATACTGATGTAATGTCGGATTATGAATAGTGTATGTAATTTGCTGCTGGTATGAGGGATTATGAATAGTGTATGTAATTTGCTGCTGGTACATATACTGAGAGAACAAATTCCACAGCAGGCAGTTCAGTTGATGAGGACTGGAAGTCTCCCAAAAGGACAGTGACAAAAGTTAGACAAACATTTCTAGAAAGAAGATAACTGTCAAGACATCTTGCGGAACACAAGAAGTACTTGATGGGACACGTTAGAGTGAAGTACGAAATGTTCAGAACAGTTCATGAACAATCAATTAAAGATATTTCCATCGACGTGCAAAGCTCTGGCATACTAACATACTGGGAAGAACGACATGTCTTTAAAATTCATTGATTATATCTGTAGTGCAAGAAGTAATGCAACAGCAATCAGTTCAGCTGGAGAGCAATTGATCACTTTAAATGGGACAATCGCAGTAATCAGAGAAACTGACGTACAAGGAAGACAAAAATTTTGAGCGCAAATCATGGATACAGAATTATAGGTATTTTAATCAGTGTGAAAACACCTGCCATAATGAAATACCTGGCGAAAATTGCATGTGTTTGCAATTCACGGATTACTTGCGTACTACGATAAGCACTATAGCAACAGGCAGTTGCAATGGACAGAAGTAGGTATTCAAAAACGGGAATCATGGAAATTACACAAGCATACGTACCAGGAACATCAATGAGAAGAACTACTTCAACTGACTGACGAAAGAATGAGCTACAAAAATGGTCATGGGAATTCATGATTACACTATGACAAGTATTTTACGCAATGTCGAAAGTCGTTCAACTCTGAAATGCAAAATGTTTAGAGGACATCATGATTAGATAAATATAAGTAACTAACCGATGTGACCAGATGTCTGATTCTGAAATACTAAGGAATAACAACAAATGTCTCAAATTGTTTGGGCCGTAGATACTGTGCCATGCCAGTTGATCAAGAGTTGAAGCATTTAAAAGCACCAATAAAAGATGTTAGACTAACATACGTACAGGGAAGATTACTGCGCCAGATTTCTGGGTAGCAGAAGAAGGTCTTCCCTTGAATGACGAAGAAGTACAAAACCTTACAGGACATTTCCTGAGCTCGGGTATAAAGGTTTTTTAATCGATGTGCAAAGAGCTGACACACTATCACAAAGAGGAAAAATCACATTTGTATACAATTTGATGATTACATATATATGGCGAAAAGAAATACCACAGCAAGCACTTCAAATGAATAACAGTTGAAGACATACGTACAAGGAAGTCAAATGCGAACACTTTCTGGGAAACAGAGCAAATGCTTCATCCATTTAACGATAAAATGCCCTACAAAAACATTCAGGTTCCTTCATGCATACTGAATCAAAGGCATTTTAAACAATGTGCAAAAAGTGTAATGCTATGCAGAATTGCATCTGTTTGAAATCTCTCAGGCTATAGATATTGCAATAAGACATAGCGCAGCAGTCAGTTCTGTTGAAGAGCACTAACTCTGTTTAAACTTCGTTGTCGGAGTAAAAAAATGGAGGTACAAGGAAGACAACTGTGACGATATTTTGGATAGCGGAGGAAGTACTTCAAATAGCTGACCAAAGATGGTGAACAAAAATGTTGAGCGCATATCATGGATACCGAATTGGAGCTAATTAAATCAGTGTGAAAACACCTGCCATACTAAAATACCGGAGAAAAATTGCATGAGTTTGTGTGTCACTGATTACATGCGTACAGCGATAAGTAGTATAACACGAGGCAATTACAATGAACCGGAGTGGATATATCTACAATCGGAATAAGGGAAATTTGACAAGCATACGTACAAGTAACATCATTACGAATTATTACGGGAGACAAAGAACTACTTCGACTGATTGACCAACGAATGGGCTATAAAAATGTTGAGAACTTAGGGGACAAACACACGCAAAAACATAAACAAACGGTACGTGTGTAATACGTCAACAGCTGTGCTTAGCTCAACCTTCAGAAACGTGATTCGTCACACACCCAACGTTCGGTGGGCCGCGGGCTCTCAGGTAAACTGAGGTGGTGACGGCAACATGGGTGTGACAATGTCAGAAAGGAACCGCTTGCTGATTTTGAGAAATCGTCTTCATCCATGTGATTGGCATAAAATGCTTTACGAAAGTGATCCGATGACCCAGTTAAAGGCGCAGGAGGATAATACGTGTGCATGTGTAACGTCCTAGCTGGAGGACATATACATATAGAACTATAGAACGTGCATAGACTGAAACTATATATGTGGGATAGCAAATTCCACGAATGGTCAAAACGCATGCACGCAGTACAGACAAAATACCATTACCTAAAAACAGGCTAAAATTATGGGGGAGAAATAACCCATTTTTCAATTACTTTGCGTCGGTGATGGTATCTGATGACTATGCTTTGATAAAGGTGTAAACATAATAAATTCTAAGCGCTATTGATCAAAAAAGGATAATGTAGTTGCGTTAAAGCACGTGCAACGTCGCCTTAATCGCCCTTAATATCTAATGACCGGCCGAGGTCTTTTTGAATAGTGCTATCGGATATGTAGCAAAATAGTGTAAAAAGAATCAAAAGCTCAACTACTTTCTTACGATCAGGTACTTGAGGTACTGAACCATGAAGCTTATTTAAGTGAGGTCTGTGAACGCATATAGTGTTCAAAAGAGAAACTACCTTTAAGTTCAAATAGCTGTTGACGTGTTAGGTAAAATAATGTAACGAGCTTAATATGCATTCGTGATAGGACGTACAACGTCGATTTCATCGCCCTTATTATCTATTGACCGACAGAGTTCAAAGAGATTAGTGCTATCAGTTGTTCCCAAAATGGTATGCAAAGTTATGTGTATATCGAGAAGAGACGTACGCCGTCACTTCAACGTTTCTTTTTTTTTTTTAATGGTTAAGGATTTATGGATTTATTTCCTAATTTTAGCCCACAGCTCGGAATTGGAATGGATATGACTAAAAACATCCTTGCATCACCCCATTCGACTTGGATACTTACAACTAAATGGGAATGGCTATTTGGAGCATATTAGAAATATTGGAGCTTGTAAGAAGTGAGAATACTGTGAACATGTATCACTCATTATAAGGTGTTAAATGAAAGCTAAAAACATGTGTATTGTATTAGTGTGCCCACGTTTGTAAGAGCACCCGTCATAACTAAGATAAAGGGAAAATAGAGCTTGGCTGAACGATTGGACCATCCGTGATAAGAAGCCACCGAAAGAATGCATCAGCTATCTTCTATGTCATATTAACTGAACTTGGTCGTTAAAGATGCAGCCTTTGTCATACCACATATATGTTTAAATATCTCCATATCTTCTAATATGTCTAATTTCGTTCCATTAACTTCAGAATGATGCAGATCGGTACTGGCCGTGGGAGTAGGTGCGTGAGCCACTTGTAGCGGATGTTCAGCGAGGCTGCAACCACGAGTAGAGTCACCACTTCTGGTGGGAATGTGTCCTTATATCCAGTAGCTAGCGCCCGACCTGTTTGACCGATATAATATTTCGGACAGTCACGGTAAGTAATTTTGTAAACCCCAGACTAAGAAAGTTTATCACCAGCGACTTGTAAAGAGTGGATTTGGTTGTTTGTCAATTTATAGTTAGTGGAGAAGGCTACTCCAAATCCATAGGTTTTAAGCAAACGTCCTAATTTGCAACTTATTTTACCTATCTAAGGAACAGATATAACTGCCATTGGTTCGCCATCTACTGCATCACCTAACGTGGAAGGCGTATTATTATTATTTTTATTTTCTTACTCTACATTTGTCTTACTAAGTGTGAATTGTAACCGTTATTTTTACCTATAGTTTCCAGGGTAACTAATTGCGTTTCTAGTACCTCCGGGGAAAGGGGATAGACATGCCACGACGTAGACTTGAATGAAATAAGGCCGTTATTTGGGCTTGTGGATGTGCAGAGCCATCAGGAATAATGTTATCAGAATATTTTTTTTCGATGTGTATTAAAAGGAATGTGGCTGTCCACTATAGTGAAGGTAAGATCTAAATAATTTAAGGACATCGTAGAGGACTCTATTTCATACATGATATTGATGTTTTCATTAAACGCGTTAAATAGTGAAAATATGTGGTCCATTTCATTTTGAGTGCCATTAATGACCAGGATTATATCGTCAAAACATCTTGCATAAAATTTTATTTTACTCAAGATCAAAATTCATCCATTGCTGGAAAAAAAATCTGATTCTATAGACATCAGAAATCTTTCAGAAAGAATACCAGCTAGTGGATTTCTATGATAAAATGTATTCTCAACCCTTTACATTAGCTATGGGAATCTCACTAGCTGGTATTCTTTCTGAAATTTTGCAGAACTCTATAGAATCTGATTTTTTTTGTTCAGTAATGCACAGATTTTAAATTTGAGTAAAATAAAATTTATGTTAATTAAGTTTACGATATGATCTTTGTCATTAATGACACTCAAAATGATATAGACCACATATTTTCAGTATTTAACGCGTTTAATGAGAACATCAATATCATGTATGAAATAGAGTCCTCTACGATGTCCTTAAATTATTTAAAGCTTACCTTCACTATAGTGAACAGCCACATTCCTTTTAATACACATCGAAAAAAAACATATTCCGGTAAGATTATTCCTGGGGACTCTGTAAATCCACAAGCCCAAAAAATGGCTTTCTTTCACTCAAGTCTACATCGTGAAATGGCTATCCCCCTTCTCCGGAGGCGATAGAAACGGAATTAGTTACGCTGGAAACTATCGCTAAAAATAACTGTTACAATTCACACTTAGTAAGACGAATATATAGTAAGAATATGAATAAAAATAATAATACGACTTCCACATAATATGATACAGTAGATGACGAACCAATGGCAATTAAATCTGTTCCTTTCACTGCCAAAGTAAGTTACAAAATAGGACGTTTACTTAAAACCTTTAGATTTAGAAGGCCTTCCCCACTAACAATAATTTGAAAAAGAAACAAACCCATTCTTTACAAGTCGCTGGTGATAATCTTTCTCATTGTGGGGTTAACAAAATTACTTGCTGTCACTGTCCGAAATATTATATCGGTCAAACAGGTCGAGAGCTAGCTGCTAGATATAAGGAACGTATTATCACCGCAAGTGTTAGCGGTACGCGAGGTTCCACTTTCGCTGAACATCTCCTACAAATGGCTCACGCGCCTAATCCCCCAGCCTGCAAGCCTGTACCGAGCACCTACATTATGAAGTTCAGGGTATGAATTTAGACATAGTAAATGAAACAGAGCTTTTGAAACATCTCTGGTATGACAAAGACTAAATCCTTAACGACCATGTCCAGTTAAAAAACAAAAAATAAAATTTCGAAAGTTTTATCCCTCAGTGCTTCAGTTTCTACCACACGACATAGAGGATAGCCGAAACATTCATGCGGTCACTTTGTGTCACGGATGGTCAATTTTTTCAGTCAAGCTCTAGGTTCCCTTAATCTTAGTTATGACGGCTGCCCTTACATAGTGGGCACACTAATAAAATACACACGCTTTTTCTTCATTTAATGCCTTATAACGAAAGATTCTTGTACATGTTCATAGTATTCTCACTTCCTACAAGCTGGCATGGTCCAAATAGAAATTCTCACTTCTTACAAGCTGGTACGGTCCAAATAGAAATTCCCACTTAGTTACAATTATCCAAGTAGAATATGGTGATGCAAGGATGTTTTTATTCATATTCATTCCAAATCCGAGCTCTGCCGTATAATTAATAAATAATTAATTGAAGTGATACCATGCGTCACTTCACAATATACACGTAACTTTCATACCATTTTGGTAACACCTGATAGCACTAATCTCTGTGACCTCTGTCGGCCAATAGATAATAAGATCGATGAAAGCGACTTAGTATGTCCTTTCACGCATGTATATTAACCCTGTTGTATAATTTGACCTTTCACGTCAACAGCTATTAGAACATAAAAGTCGTTTGTCTGTTGAACGCTATATGCGTTCACAGACCTAACTTAATTAAGTTGCAGAGTTCCGTACCTCAAGTAACTGATTTTAATAAACTAGTTTAGCTTTAGATTATTTTCATATTATAATGCTACATATCCGATAGCACTATTCAAAATGACCTCTGTCGTTCCGGATATATTAAGGGCGATTAAGGCGACGTTTCACGTCCTTTCACGCAATTACATTAGGCCTGCCATACTAATTTGACCCCTTTCTGCTCAATGACGTCTAGAATTAAATATAGTAGCTTTACACGTTTATCCAAGCGTAATCATCAAATACAGTCAACGACACCCAGTAACTGAAAAATGTGTTGTTCATTCATTATATTTTTAGCCTGCTTCTAGTTAATGCTATTTCGTCTGTCCTACGAGCATGCGTTTTGAACATCTGTGGAATATGCTATCCCACCAATTTAGCTTCAGCCTATCCAAATTTTATAGAATTGCCCTCGAGCTAGGGCATTATACATACACACGCATTAACTCCCTGCGCCACTGACTCGATTATCGGAACACTTTCGTAACACATTTTATGCCAACCACATAGATGATGACGATTTCTCAATTTGCGCCTGCGCGCTTCTTTCTGACATTCTCACTGCCTAGCTGAAGGCGCCACATCAGTTTACCTCAGAGTCCGCGGCCAACCGAACGTTGGCTCGGGTGAGGAAGCACGCTTCTGACGTTTGAAATAAGTACGGCTATTGACATAGCACATATGTACCGTTTATTTTACGTTTTATGTGAGCATTTTGACCATTTGGTCGTTCTGTATTAATGCTGACACATGCCTATTTAGTCAGTTTGTAGCTTAAGTGTGTTCCGAAAAGGCATACGTATCCCTGTCGACACCTAGAGGTCTACATTAGGCTTATATTTGAAATCAAAATGGAATCGTTACAACCATTATAAAAATGTTAATGGCAATTCATGATTACAGAAATACAAGTATTCTACTCAAGGCTGAAAGTTGTTCAAGTCTGAAATGGTAAAGAATAATCCAAACTGTGCGAAATTTTTGAAACATTTGTTTCAAATACACTAATTATATACATTTCGCGAAAACAGATACCTCAGTGGGCAGATCTCGTGAAGAAGAGTGGATTAAGTTAAAAGCGAAAAGTCAGAGGAAAATATAAGCAGCCAGAGAAAAATACAAGATACGAAAAAGATAGTGACGAACAGTTGGTTTAATGAAGTAATATTGAGGTTAATCCGCGAATGAGTGAAACAAACAACGATCATGGGTATTCGAGAATACAGGTATTTTAATTAATGTGAGAAGACAACACGTTAAGACAAATTACGGGATTATGAATAGTGTATGTAATTTGATGATTGTGTAATAATGAGATTACAAACTCCAAAGCAGTCAGTTCAGTTGAATACGAGTGGATGTTTCTCAAAGCGACAGTGATAAAATTAGACAAAAATCTCTAGAAGGAAGATGATTGCCAACACTTTTTGCAGAACAAGAGAAGTATCTGATGTGACACGCAAGAGTGAAGTACGAATTGTTCACAGTAGTTAATGCATAATCAAATAATGATATTTTCATCGATGCGTAAAGAATTGGCATACTAAAAAACAGGGAAGATCGACATGTGTTTACAATTCATTGAGTTTATCTCTAGTACAAGAAGTAATATCACAGAAATAGTTCAGTTGAAGAGTAATGGATGACTTCAAACGGGAGAATCACACCAATCACAGAAACGTGCATACAAGGAAGACAACCGCAGGATGTTCAAGAAACATAAGAAATACTCAAGTGATTGACGAAGAAATGAAGTTCACAAATTATCAGTGCCCTTATACAGTAGGAAATGATGACAACTGTGTAATTCTCTGTGTTATAAGACATACAGCAGTACGAAAAGGAGTTGTCCATTAAAGGAGGCAAGCAAGAAAGAATTTTGTCATATGAGAAATACTTCAAATGGATGAGGCAAGAATGATCTAGAATCTTATTCAGGAATGTTCATGTCTACGGAAGTTCTTTTGAATGTGCAAAGATGTGCGATTCTGAAATCCTAAGCAATGATGACATCAATTTGTAACTGTATGAGGAAATAGGCACACAATAAGAAATACTAGAGTAAGTAGTTCAGGTTTACTGAAGCGCATTCTTGAAAAGAGAAAAATCATATA
The DNA here is from genome assembly GCF_023897955.1 of Schistocerca gregaria. Lineage (NCBI taxonomy): Eukaryota > Metazoa > Arthropoda > Insecta > Orthoptera > Acrididae > Schistocerca > Schistocerca gregaria. The sequence goes on from NC_064929.1 coordinate 187,648,908, forward strand.
AATTAAAGAATAATGAATTCGACGAATATACCAGCGTCAAACTTTTCCGTACTATAGTAAATACTTAATCTGTCTGACGAAGGAGACAAGTCAAACGATAGGAGAAAATTCAAACGATATCATCAATACACTAAATGAAGATGTTCGTACATGCGCAAATACATAGGTTACCGAAATAGTTAAGAAACATGACATGAGTTTGAAATTGTGAAAGGCTGCTTCCATAAGAAAACTACAGGAAAGACTTCAGCTGAAGAGCGATAATGTGTTGAAATGGGAAAAATAAGAGAAGTTACACAAACAATTTTACAATAAATATAACTTAAAGGGAATTTTTGGGGAACACTACAGTGACAAAAGAATGCAGTACAAAATGTTTAGGGTAGTTACAGAATATTGGCTAAAGATATGTTGTTCAATGTGTAAGCACGTAAAGTACTGAAACACAGGGCAATATCAAGAGTAGTAAATTCATAGCTAATACACATTTTGAGATAAGAAATACCACTGAAGGCAGTTCAGTTGAACAGTGGTGGATGTCTTCAAAGTGGAGAATCAGAGACGTTAGACAAAGATTCGTAGAGGGAAATTCACTGTGACGAATTTACTGGAAACAGATGAACTACTTCACCTGATAGACGAAGGAATTACCTAAAAAAGGTTCAGCGGACATCATCATTAGAGAAATACAAGTAATTAACCAATGTGGCCAATCACATATATTTCAAATTGTCTGGGCTGTACATACTGTGTACCCATGCCAGATGAACCGGAGTAGATCCATTTAAAAGTGCTAGTGACAGATGTTAGACAAAGATTCGTACAGGTGACACTGCTCCGAAAGATTTCTCGGTAAGAGAAGAAGGTCTTCAATTCACTGACGAAAGACTGAAGTACAAAAATGTTCAGAGCATTTCCTGAACACGGATATAAATGTCTTGTAATCGATGTGCCCAGAGCTGACACACTATCATAATGGGGGAAAATCGCATGTCTTTATATTCCGCTGATAACATACGTACTGCGATGACAAATACCACAACAAGCATTTCAATTGAAGTGCAGTCGATGCCTTTAAGTTGGGTAAAAGAGAAGTTACAAAGACATACGTACAAGGAAGTCAAATGCGAAACTTTGCGGAAAACAGAAGAAATACTTCCTACCATTTAACGAAAAAATGCGCTGCAAAAACATTCAAGATACTTCAGTAATACACAATCACAGCTATTTTAATCAATGTGAAAAACGGTAATGCTAAGCAGTATCACATCTGTTTGAATTCGCTCAGGCCATAGGTATTGCCAAAAGTTGAATGTCGGAGAAAGTACAAATATAGAGGTACAAGGAAGGCAACTGTGAAGCCCTTTTAGATAGCAGAGGAAGTACTTCAAATAACTGACGACAGAACGGTGTATAAAAATGTTGAGCGCAAATTATGGATATAGAATTATAGATATTTTATTCAACGTGAAAACACATGCCATAATGAAATACCTGGGGAAAATTGCATGTGTTTGGAATTCAATGATTACATGCGTACTGCAATAAGCACTACAACAGGAGGCAGTTGCAATGAACAGAAGTGGGAATTTAAAAAACCGGAATCATGGAAATTAGACATGCATACGTACAAGGAACTTCATTGCGAATAATTACGGGAAACGAAGAACTACTTCATCTGATTGACGAAAGAATGAGCTATAAAACCGATCATGGGAATTCATGAATATAGGATTACAAATATTTTACTTAATGTAGTAAGTCGTTCAACTCTGAAATGCCAAGGTATAATGCAGTCAGTGCAAAATTCTTGTACATATGTTTCCAATACACTGATTATATACGTTCAGCAAAAAGAAATACCACAGTGGGAGGTTCTCATGAAGAGGAGTGGACGTATTTATAAGGGATAAGTCCGAGAAATATTAGCAGCTACAGAAAAATACGAACTTGGCAAAAGACAGTGAAGAACATTTGGTTTAATGAAGGAAGACTGAGGCTCATCCGCGAATGACTGCAATAGGACAGCGTTCATGGGTATTCGTGAATACAGTAACAAACGTATTTTAATTAATGTTAGCAGCCAACACATATTGATGTAATGAGGGATTATGAATAGTGTATGTAATTTGCTGCTGGTACAAATACTGAGAGAACAAATTCCACAGCAGGCAGTTCAGTTGATGAGGAGTGGATGTCTCCTAAAAGGTCAGTGACAAAAGTTAGAGAAACATTTCTAGAAAGAAGATAACTGCCAAGGCGTATCGCGGAATACGAGAAGTTCTTGAAGTGACAAGCGATGTGCAAAGAATTGGCATACTAATAACCTGGGAAGAACGACCTGCGAAGTAATACCACAGCAAACAGTTCAGTTGAAGAGCAATAGATGACTTTAAACGGACGAATCACAGTAATCAGAGAAACTTACGTACGAGGAAGACAACTACGGAATGTTTAAGAAACATTAGAAATATTCCAGTGACTGACGAAGAAATAAAGTACAAAAATGTTCAGTATCCTGATATAGTAGGAAATGATGACAGCTCCGTAATTCTCTGACTCTATGGATACTGCTATAAGACATACAACAGTACGAAGAGCAGTGGTCCATTAAAGGAAGGAGGAAAAAAGTTTGATCTCATGAGACGTACTTCACCTTTGATTGGGGCACCATACATAATCATTAACCCAGCTCCAGGGTAATAGGGTGCCCTTCCCTATTTCCCCACTGGGGTAATTCCTGTCTGGCGCGTCCACGTCGCGGGGGTGGGCATCCTACACTTCAGTAGGCCCGAGTGCTAGGATGGCTGAGTTCAGGCAGGGACCCAATCCCGTGGGGTATAACACGGAACCTATGCCCAGGGTTATGGGTGAATACCTTAATGGCAGCGACGGCGGAGAAGGAAGACTTCGGAATGGCGTAGCTGGCAGATAAGGCAACCCCTCCTCTCTGGGGATTAAATGAGAAGAGAACCACTGCCGTGTGGTGGAGAAGAAATTCCAAAGGCTAACGGAGATACAACCAAGAGAAAATCCTTTCTTGCGTTAGGCCTAGCAAGCCAGTAGGAGAGTCTTCATATATTGCTTTCAAAACACAGACGAGCCTAGGAACGACCCACTCAGGATTTAACCCCACTGCTTCTACAAGTACTGGTGCAAATGATGGGAGAAATGAAGATATTCATCAGTACAAGAAGATGGAACAAACTGGACTAAAAAATAACCTAAATATTGGCACCCTTGATATAGTAACCCTCAATGCAAAAATGGAAGAAATGACAGATGTACTAACAGAGAGGAAGTTCGATATTATGGGCTTAAGCGAAACAAAGTGTAAGGGAAAAGGTGAGAAGAATTTGAGAGGAGGAGGACAATTGTATTGGAGTGGGAATAACAGGTATGGAAGAAATGGTATGGCAGTAATGGTGAATAAGAATGTACAAAGCTGTATTGAAAATGTGAGATATATATCAGACAGGATCATAATCTTAAACCTGAGATTCCAAAAAGAAACACTAAAATGAATCCAGATTTATGCACCTCAAGTGGGATGTAGCGAAGAAGAGAAGATGGACTTTGAAAATGTGTTAGAAAACCATATAGAGTGTGCTAACATAGTGATGGGAGATTTTAGTGCACAGGTAGGCAAAAAGAGAAAGGGGTTTGAGCAAGTATCGGGATGTTTTGGATATGGAGGCAGAAATGAAGAAGGGAAAGACTCCTGGATTTGTGCCAGAGGTATGGAATGAAAATAGCAAACAGCTGGTTTATGAAGAGAGAAAGTCATGCTATCACCAGATACAGTTGGGATGGTAGAACCAAGAGTGTAATTTATTATATTCTAGTAGATAGGGAATGGGGAGAGAAAGTAACAAATGTGAAGGTAATTCAGAGTGTGGTTGCAGATGGAGACCATAGTTTACTGGTGGGACAATGGAAAATGAATATGTGTGTGAAAAATAAAAAACAGAAGAAACTGATGAGGATACGGGATCGGAAACTGAAGAAGAGTGAATGTGCTGAGAGGTACAGAGAATTAATCACACAAAAATTTCCAAAACAAGTTTTCTGCGATGTAGAAAAAGAATGGGGTTTATTCAAAGACACTTTAGTCGAAGCAGCGCAAAAAGTATGTGGCAGAACATCTGGAAAGGAAAAAAATAAGACAGACAAGATGGTGGGATGATACCACAATCCAAGCAGATAGAAGAATAAAGGGAGCATTGAGAAAGTGGTGGAAAACTAAAAATGACGAAGACCATGAAAGATATATAGAGGAAAAGAAGAAGTGCAAAGAAATAGTGGAAACAGCAAACACAAAGGCATGGGAAGAGTTTACAAAAAAATTTGAAGATGTGAAGAGCAATAAGAAAATGTTCTATAAAATGATGAAAAATAAAAGAAAGCGTTCTGAAGTACCAGTAGAGATGGAAACAGAGGACGTTACCATTATTGAAGATCCAGGGAATATAAAAGATCTCTGGAAAGAACACTTTAAGAAGCTGTTAAACGCTCAGGAGCAGGTACATGAGGAAAAAACAAATAATGGAGAAATTGAGACAAGTTGGAAAGCAGATTTGGGACAAATTACACGAGAAGAAATGGAAAAAGCTGTGAACAAGATGAATGAGAGGAAAGCCCCAGGACCTGATGAAGTATCAGTGGACATGACAAGAGGAGCAGGTCCAGTGGGAATGCAGTGGCTGTATAGAGTACTATCAAGCGTGTGTAGAAATGGTACAATACCTGACGACTGGAGAACAGGAGACATTGTCCCCATCTTCAAGAAAGGCAATAAAAGACTTTGTAAAAACTACAGAGAAAAAAAAATTATGAGTCATACAGCCAAGATTTTTGAAAGAATTTTACTAAATCGAATAAGTTAAAAGGCAGAAAAGGAGCTGAGTGAAGAACAGCATGGGTTTAGGAAAGGAAGAAGCACGATCGCCCTGTTGTTTTCTATCCGTCAATCGAATAAGTGAAAAGGCAGAAAAGGAGCTGAGTGAAGAACAGCATGGGTTTAGGAAGGGAAGAAGCACGATCGCCCTGTTGTTTTCTATCCGTCAACTGATGGAAACAAGATGGGTCTATAAAAAAGGGTGATAATGGTTTTTATAGACATAGAAAAGGCATATGACCCAGTTGACAGGGAAAGACTCTGGGAAGAAATGAAGAAGATAGATATAGAAGATGGATACATTAATGTTATTAAGACAATGTACAGAGGGCACAACTGTAAAATTAGAACACCATTGGGAATCTCTGAAGACTTCGAAAAAAGACAAGGACTTAGGCAAGGAAGTATTCTATCTCCTGCACTTTTTAATGTTGTGATGGAGGGAATGAATATGGCAGTTAAAGATATAGTAAAAGAAAAAGACAAAAAGATGATTTTTGCAGATGATATGGTCATATGGGGTGATAAAGAGGTGGATGTACAATTACAGCTTGATGCGTGGAAGGAAATAATGAAAAGGTATGGATTAAAAATAAATAAGGATAAGAGTGAAGTAATGCTATTAGGAACAGAGAAAGGAATTAACGGAAATATTACCTTGAATTTGGAATAATGAAGTTTGAGAAAGAGAAAAACTCCTTATGTATAACAATTATTACATCCCTATTGTTACTTATGGTGGAAAAAAACATGGACAATGACAGAAAGGGACTGGAGCAGACTACAAGCAGGGGAAATGAAATTTCTGAGAGCAGTTAAGGGAAAAACAAGAATGGACCGAGCAAAGATTGTAGAGACTAGAAAGGACTTCAAACAAAAAAGTGTGAGAGAAGAAATTGAAAGAAAGAGAATAATATGGTACGGGCATCTTAAGAGGATGCATGGACAGAGACTCAACAAAATTACGGAAGAACTAAAGATTGATGGGAAAAGACCTAGAGGGCGTCAAAGAACACGGGGGAAAATGTGAGTGAGAATATCTGTAGAAACGAGAGGTCTGACCTAGCAGTAAGTGGAGGAAGAAAAGTGGTGGGAGTACTGAGCCAAATGTAGAGGACCCATCAGCACCCAGACCCAGCAGTAACTGGAGCGGTATTCGCATACAGATAGATAGATAGATAGAGAAATACTTCAAATGGCTGAGGGAGAATGATCTACAAAAGTGTTCAGGAAAATTCAGGATTACAAGTACTTTACCCAAAGTCGAAAGTCGGTCAACTCTGAAATGCTAAGGTATAATGCAATCAGTGCGAAATTCTTGAAACAGAAGTTTTGAAATACACTGATTATATACGTTCTGCGAAAAGAAATACCACAGCGGGAGGTTGTCATGAAGAGAAGTGGACGTCTTTATAAGGGATACGTCAGAGGAAACTATTAGCAGCTAGAGAAAAATACGAAATAGGAAAAAGACAGTGAAGAACAGTTGGGTTAATGAAAAAAGCCTGAGGCTCATCCGCGAGTGACTGCAATAGAACAATGTTCATAGGTAATCGTAAATACAGTAATAAAAGTATTTTAATTAATGTTAAAAGACAAAAAATATTGATGTAATGAGGGATTATGAATAGTGTTTATAATTTGCTGGTTGTATAAATACTGAGAGAACAAATTCCACACCAGGCAGTTCAGTTGATGAGGACTCGATGTCTCCTAAATCGACAGTGACAAAAGTTAGACAAACATTCTTAGAAGGAAGATAATTGCCAAGACTTTTCGCTGAACCCGAGAAATACTTGATGTGACACGTAAGAGTGAAGTACGAAATATCCAGAGCAGTTCGTCAACAACCAAATAAATATATTTTCATTAATGTGCAAAGTATTGGCATACTAAAGTATTGGGAAGAACGACATAAGTTTAAACTTCACTGATTATCTCTATAGTACAAGTAGTAATACCACAGAAAATAGTTCAGTTGGAGAGCAGTGGATGACTTTAAATGGGAGAATCACAGTAATCAGAGAAACTTTCGTACAAGGAAGAAAACTGCGAAATGCTTAAGAAACATATGAAATACTCCATTGAATGTCGAAGAAATAAAGTAGAAATATGCTCAGTATCCTGATATAGTATGAAATGATGATAGCTTCCTTTTTCGCTGAGTCTATGGATCCTGCTAAAAGACATACAAGTGTATGAAGAGCACTGGTCCATTAAAGGAATAAAAATTTTGGTCTCATGAGATATACTTCAAATGGCTGAAGGCAGAAATATCTACAACAGTGTTCATTAAAGTTCATGACTACGGAAATTAAGGTATTCTTTTGAATGTGCAAATATGTAGGATACTGAAATCACAAGCATTGATGATACCAATATGTAAATCTATGAGGAAATAGGCCCGCAATGAAGTTCAGTTTAATTGAAGCGCATGCATGAAAAGGGAAAATCATAGAAATCAAAGAAAAATGCATTCCAGGAATATACCACCATCTAAATTTTGCGTACTAAAATAATTACTTCATCTGACTGACGACGAAAACAATTAAAAATATATTCAAGTGATCTCATTAACACACTAGTTAAAGATGTTCGTACATGTGCAAAGACATAGGTTACCGAAACAGGTAAGAATCATGACATGAGTTTGAAATTTGTAAGGCTACTTACCTAAGATAACCACGGAAGAGAGGGCTGTTGAACAGCGATAATGTGATCAAATGGGAAAAATGAAAGACTTTACACAAACATCTGTAGAATGTAGGTAACCTAAAAGGAATTTTTGGGTAACAGACCAAATACATATTACCTGACTGACAAAAGAATGAAGTAGAAAATGTTTAGGGTAGGTACTGATTACTGCCATAAGGATATGTTATTCAGTGTGTAGGTACGTAAAGTACTGAAACACAGGGAAAATATTGCGTTGTTGAAATTCATACCTAATACACCTTTTCCGATAAGAAATACCATTGAACACGCATATAAAAGTTTTTTAATCGATATGCAAAGAGCTGAAACACTATTAACAAGGAGGAAAAAACACATGTCTTTATAATTCGCAGATTACGTACGTACTGATATAAGAAATACCACAACAAGCACATCAATTGAAGAGCAGTCGATGTCTTTAGGTGTGGAATAGGAGAAGTCAGAAAGACATATGTTCAAGGAACACAAATGCGACCACTTTATGGGAAACAGGGAAATGCTCAACCATTTAACGAAAAAATCCGTTACAAAATCATTCAGGTTGCTTCATGAATACTGAATCAAAGGTACTTTAATCAATGTGCAATACGTGTAATGCTAAGGAGTAAGGCCTCTGTTTGAAATCTCTCAGGCTATAAATATTGCAATAAGAAATAGCACAGCAGTCAGTTCCGTTGAATAGCACTAACTCTGTTTAAACTTCGTTGTTGGAAAGAGTACAAACATAGAGGTAGAAGGAAGACAACTGTGAAGAAATTTTGGATAGCGAAGGAAGTACTTCAAATAGCTCATTTAATCAGTGTGAAAACATCTGCCATACTAAAATACCGGAGGGAAAATGGTAATAATAGGAACTTGACAATCATACGTACAAGGAACATCATTGCGAAGAATTACGGGAAACCAAGAACTACTACGACTGACTGACGAAAGAATGGGCTATAAAATGTTGAGAATTTAGGGGCCAAACACTCGCAAAGAAACTTAAACACGCGGTACTTATGTACCATGTCAATAGCTGTCCTTAGCTGAAACGTCAGAGGCGTGATTCATCACCCCAGCCAACGTTTGGTGTGCCGCAGGCTCTCAGGTAAACTGAGGTGGTGCCGGGAACTAGGATGTGAGAAAGTCAGAAAGGAACGCGGTGGCCCATATTGAGAAATCGTCTACATCCATGTGATTGGCATAAAATTAATTACGAAAATTATCCGTTGATCGAGTCAAAGGCGCAGGAAGTTAATACGTGTGCATGTATAATATCTTAGCACGAGGACAATTATATAGAACTATAGGACGTGGATAGACTGGTACTATTTATGTGGGATAGTAAATTCCACGGATGGTCAAAACGCATCGGCGCAGGACAGACAAAATACCATCCGCCAGAAGCAGGCTAAAATTATAGGGGCTGAATACCCATTTTTCAATTAATTGGGTCAGTGATAGTATTTGATGACTACGCATGGATAAGCGTATAAAGTTACTATACTAAATTCTAAGCCTATTGACTAGAAATGGGTCAAATTAGTATAACAGGCTTAATGTAATTGCGTGCAAGGACGTCCAACGTCGCCTTCATCGTCCTTATCATCTAATGACCGGCCGAGGTCATTTTGAATAGTGCTATCGGATATGTATCAAAACGGTGTAAAAACAACCTAAAGCTAAGCTAGTTTCTTAAAATCAGGTCAGGTCTTTGAACGCACATGGTGTAAAACAGACAAACTACCTTTATGTTCTAATAGCTGTTGACGTGAAAGGTCAAATAATGTAACGGGCTTAATATACATGCGTGAAAGGAACGTCGCTGTCATCGCGCTCATTATCTACAGACCGACAGAGGTCAAAGTGATTAGCGCTATCAAGTGTTACCAAAATCAAATGCAAAGTTATGAGTATATTGTGAAGAGACGTACCATGTGACCTTTTTTTTAAAAAAAAAAGGTTAAGGATTTATTTCCTAATTTGAAGCCAGAGCTCGGACTTGGAATGAATATGACTAATATCATCCTTGCATCACCATATCCGACTTGCATAATTATAATTAAGTGGGAATGGCTATTTAGACCATATTAGAAATATTAAAGCTTGTAAGAAGTGAGAATACTGTGAACATGTGCAAGAATCATCCATTGTAAAGCTTTAAATGAAAGAAAAAAGCTTATGTATTGTATTAGTGTGTCAACGTTTGTAACGGCAGCCGTCATAACTAAGATATAAAGAAATAGAGCGTGACTAAACGAATTGACCATCCGTCATATTAAGCGACCGCATGAATGCATCGGCTATCTTCTATGTCGTTTGGTAAAATGTGAAGCAATGAGCATCGGGATAAAACCTTCGAAAACAATTATTTTTATTTTTAACTAGAATTGATCGATAAGGGTGCAGTATTTGTCATAACATAGACGTTTAAAAAGTCTACTTTTTCTAATATCTCTAATTTCATACCCCTAAGTTCAGACTGAAGCAACTCGTTTCCGGCCGAGGGGATTAGGCGCGTGAGACATTTGTACGAGATGTTTAGCGTAGGTGGAACTTCGCGTAGCCCTACCACTTCTGGTGATAGTATGATCCTTATATCTAGTAGCTATCGCTCGAACTGTTTGACCGATATAACTGCCATTGGTTCGTCATCTACTGCATCAGCTAATGTGGAAGCCGTATTATTATTTTTTTATTTTCTAACTGTACATTCGTCTTACTATGTGTGAATTGAAACCGTTATTCTTACCGATAGTTTCTAGAGTAAGTAATTCCATTTTTAGCGTATCCGGGGAAGGGGGATAGACATACAGCGACGAAGAGTTGAATGAAACAAGGCCGTTTTTTGGGCTTGCGGATGTGCAGAGTCACCAGGAATAATGTTATCAGAATATGTTTTATTCGATGTGGCTGTCCACTATAGTGACGGTCAGATTTATATAATTTAAGGACATCGTTGAGGACTCTATATCATACATGAAAAAGATGTTTCCTTGAAACATTTAGTATATTGAAAATATGTGGTCTATTTCTTTTTGAATGCCAATAATGACAAAGATTATATAGTCAAAACATCTTGCATAAAATTTTATTTATCTCTAAATCAAAATCCATGCATTACTGGAGAAAAAAATCAGATTTTATATAGTGCAGAAACATTTCAGTCAGAATATCAGCTAGTGGATTTCAATGATAAAATGTATTCTCAACCCTTCAAATTAGCTACGGGAATCCCACTAGCTCGTATTCTTTCTGAAATTTTGCAGAAATCTATAGAATCGGGTTTCTTTGTCCATTAATGCAGATATTTTCATTTTGAGTAAAATAAATTTTATGTTAGATATGTTAACGATATAATCTTTGTCTTTAATGGCACTCACAATTATATGGACCACATATTTTCAGTATTTAACGAGTTTCATGAAAACATCAACTTCACGTATGAAATTGACTCCTCTACCAGGTCCTTAACTTCTATAGATCTCACCTTCTCTGTAGTGGACAGCTACATTGCTTTTTAATATATATATAAAAAATTCATAATCTGATAACATTATCCCTGATGTCTCCGCACATCCGCAAGCCCAAAAAATGGTCTTCTTTCATTCAAGTCTCCATCTTGCCATGGCTATCCCACTTTCCCCGGAGGCGCTAGAAACGGAATTAGGTACGCTGGAAACTATTGCTAAAAATAACGGTTACAATTCACACTTAGTAACACAAATGTACAGTAAGAAAATAAATAAAAATAATAATACGGCTTCCACATCAGGCGATGCAGTATATTACGAACCAGTTCTAATTAAAATTTCATAGCTAAAATAAGTTACAAATTAGGACGTTTACTTAAAATCTTTGGATTTAGAGTAGTCTTCTCCACTAACAATAATTAGAAAAAGAAACTAATCCACTCTTTACAAGTCGCTGGTGATAAACTTTCTCATTCTGGGGATAACAAAATTACTTGCTGTCACTGTCCGAAATATTATATCGGTCAAACAGGTCGAGCGCTAGCTAATAGATATAAGGAACGTATTATCACCAGATGTGGTAGCGGTAGGCGAGGTTCCACCTTCGCTGAACATCTCGTACAAATGGCTCACGCCCCTATTCCTCCGGCCAATACCGACTTGCTTCAATCTGAAGTTAGGCGTATGAAATTAGACATATTAGTAGAAATGGAGATTTTAAACATCTCTCATATGACAAAGACTGCATTCTTACCGCCCAACTCTAGTTAAAACACACAACAAAAAACCATTCGAAGTTTTTTTCGTCTTACTCAGTGCTTCACATTCTACCACACGACGTAGACGAAAGCTGATGCATTCATGCTGTTGCTTGGTGTCCCGGATGGTCAATTCGTTCAGTCACGTTCTAGGTTCCCTTAATCTTAGTTATGACGGGTGCCCTTACAAACGTCGGCACACTAATACAATACACATATTTTTTTCTTTCATTTAACGCCTTATAATGGGTGATCCTCGTACATATTCACAGTACTCTCACTTCTTACAAGCACGAATATTTCTAATATGGTCCAAATAGTCCTTCCCACTTAGTTATAACTATCCAAATCGAATATGGTGATGCAAGGATGTATTTAGTCACATTCATTCCAAGTTCGAGCTCTGGGCAAAATAAGGAAATAAATCCATAATAATTTTTTATAAAAGTTTAAGTGCCATTGTACGTATCTTCACGATATATACATAAAATTGCATACCATTTTGGTGACAACTGAGACCACTAATCATTTAGAAATATGTCCGTCAGTAGACAATAAGGCAGATGAAAACGACGTTGTACGTCCTTTCACGCATGTATGTTAATCTCGTTACACTATTTGACCTTTCACTTCCGACAGCTATTAGAACTTAAAGGTAGTTTGTCTGTTGAACGCTATATGCGTTCACAGATCTCACTTGATTAAGCTTCATGGTACAGTACTTCAAGTACTTGATTTTAAGAAACTGGTTTAGCTTTGGGTAAATTCTACAGTATTTTGATACATATCCAATAGCACTATTCAAAATGACCTCTGTTCATTAGATATTAAAGGCGACGAAGTCAACGTTGCACGTCCTTTCAAGGAATTACATAAGTATGTCAATTTGACCCTTTTGTGGTCGATAGATCTTAGTATTTCATATAGTAACTTTCCACGCTGATCCAAGCGTAATCATCAAACACAATCACAGACCTCAAATAATTGAAAAATATGTTATTCGTCCCACATATTTATTACCTGCTTCTAGCTGATGGTATTTTGTCTGTCCTGCGTAAATGTGTTTTTCCAATCCGTAGAATTTGCTATCCCACATATATAGTTTCAGCATATCCACGTTCTATAGTTGTATAAAATTGTCTTCGCCCTAGGACATTATACATACACTCGCATTAACTTGCTGCACCTTTGACCCACTCGTCGGATCACTTTCGTAACACATTTTATGACACTCACATGGAAGAAGACGATTTCTCAATTTGCGCAAGCGCGTTCCTTTCTGAAACTCTCACAGCCTACCTGCCGGCGCCAGCTCAGTTTAACTGATAGCCCGCGGCCAACAGAACGTTAGCTAGGGTGAGGAAGCACGCATCTGACGTTTGAGCTGAGGACAGCTATTGACATGGTACACATGTACCGTTTATTTTACATTTTATGCGAGTAGTTTGCCCTTTGGGCATTCTGTATCAATGTTCGACCATAGTTTGTAGTTTTCGTGTGTTTCGAAGATGGCGTACTTATCTGCGCCGAAACCTTGGTCAATATCCGGTTTCCATTTGCAGTCGAGGTGGACTCTTCAAAACAATTGTAAAAATGTTCATGGGAATTCATGAATACAGAAATACAAGTATTTTACACGATGTTGAAGGTCGTTCTATTTTGAAATGCTACGGAATAATCCAATCTGTGCAAAATTTTTGAAACAGATGTTTGAAATACACTGATTATATACGTTCTGCGAAAAGAAATAACACAGTGGGAGGTTCTCAATAACAGAAGTGGACGTCTTTATAAGGGATAGGTAAGAGGAAAATATTATCAGCAAGAGAAAAATACGAAATAGGCAAAAGATTGCAAAGAACAGTAGGTTTAATGAAGAAACACTGAGGCACATCCGCGAATGACTGAAATACAGCAACGTTCTTAGGCATTCGTGAATACATTAATAAACGTACTTTAATTAATGTTAGGAAGCAACACATATTGATGTAAAGAGGGACTATGAATACTATAAGTAATTTGCTGGTTGTATAAATACTGAGAGGTCAAATTACAAAACAGGCAGTTCAGTTGATGAGGACTGGATGTCTCCTAAAGCGACAGTGATAAAAGTTAAACAAACATTTCTACATGGAATATAACTGCCAAGACTCTTTCCAGAACACGAGAAGTACTTGATGTGACAAGTGAGAGTGAAGTACGAAATGTTCAGAGCAGTTAATAAACAATCAGATAGAGATATTTTCATCGATGTGCAAAAAACTGGCATACTAATAAACTGGGAAGAATGACCCATGTTTAAAATTCATTGTTTATATCTGTAGTACAAGTGGTAATAACACAGCAAACAGTTCAGTTGGAGAGCAATGGTTGACTTTAAATTGGAGAACACAGTAATCAGAGAAACGTAGCACAAGGAAGACAACTGCGGCATGTTTAAGAAACATAAGAAATACTATAGTGAATAACGAATAAATAAATTGGAAATATGTTCAGGAACCTGATATAGTATGAAATGATGGCAGCTTCGTAATTCGCTGAGTCTGTGGATACTGCGATAAGACGTACAACAATATGAAAAGCAGTGGTCCACTGAAGGAGGCAAGCAAAAAAAATTCGTCTCAAGAGAAATTCTTCAAATGGCTGAAGGGACATGAAGTGTTCAAGAAAGTTCAGGACTACGGAATTAAGGTATTCTTTTGAATGTGCATAGATGTGGAATACTGAAACCCCAAGCAATAATATCAATTTGTAACTCTATGAAGAAATAGGCACGCAATAAAAAATACTAGGGTACGAAGTTCAGTTCAACTGAAGCGCATTCTTGAAAGGGGAAAATCATACAAATTAAAGAATAATGCATTCCACGAATATACCACAGTCAAATTACTGGGTACTAGAGTAGTTACTACATCTGACTGAGGAAGGAAAGATTTAAAAATATAATCGCACTATATCATTAATACAGTAGTTAAAGATATTCGCACACAAGCAAAGACATAGGTAACCAAAATAGTTAAGAATCATGACATAAGTTTGAAATTGTGAAAGCCTACTTCCATCAGAAAACCACAGGGGGAGGTCAGTTGAAAAGTGATAATGTGATCAAGTTACACAAACATCTGTAGAATGACGGTAACCTAAAAGGAATTTTTGGGTAACAGAACAAATACTACATCTGACTGACGAAAGAATGAAAAATGTTTAGCGTAGTTCCTGATATAAAGATATGTTATTCAGTGTGTAAGTAGGTAAAGTACTGAAACACAGGAAAAATATCACGTGTTTGAAATTCATATCTTATACACATTATCCGATAAGAAATACCATTCAAGGCAGTTCACTTGAACAGTGGTGGATGTCTTCAAAATGGAGAATCAGAGACGATTGACAAAGATACGTAGAGGGAAAATCACTGCGACGAATTTACTGGAAACAGATGATCTACTTCACCTGATTGACGAAGGAATGAACCACAAAAATGTTCAGACATCATCATTAGAGAAATAGAAGTAATTAACCAATGTTGCCAGTCGTGTGATTCTAAATACTAAGGAATAATCACAAATATTTCAAATTGGGGCGGTTGTACATACTGTGTCGCCATGTTAGTTGAACTGGAGTGGATAGATTTAAAGGCGATAGTGATAAATGTTAGACAAAGATATGTACAGGGAAGACTGGTCCGAAAGATTTCTGGATAAAAGAAGAAGGCCTTCAATTCACTCACGAAAGACTGAAGTACAAAAATGTTCAGACAATTCCTGAGCACAGATATAAAGGTTTTTTAACCGATGTGCAAAGAGCTGACACACTATCATAATGGGGAAAAATCGCATGTGTTTATAAACCGCTGATTACATACGTCCTGAGATAAGAAATACCATAACAAGCACTTCAATTGAAGAGCAGTCAATGTATTTACGTTGGGAATCGGAGACGTTAGAAAAAACATACATACAAGAAAGTCAAATACGAATAGTTTGTGCCAAACAGAAAAAATATGAACACACAATTAGTGCTATTTTAATCATTGTGCAAAAACTGTAATGCTAAGCAGTATCGCATATGTTTGATATCTCTGAGGCTATAGATATTGCAATAAGAAATAGCACAGCAACCAGTTCAATTGAGGAGCACACAGAGGTACAAGGAAGAAACTGTGAAGCCATTTTAGATAGCGCAGGAAATACTTGAAATAACTGACTAAAGAATGGCGTACAAAAATATTGAGCGCGGATCATGGATACAGAATTATAGGTATTTCAATCAATGTGAGAATATCTGAAAAAAAATAAGTGGGTAAAATTGCATGTGTTTGGAATTCACTGATTACTTGCGTACTGCAATAAGCACTGCAACAGGTGGCAGTTGCAATGAACAGAAGTGGGTATTTCAAAAACGGGAATTATGGAAATTAGACAAGCATACGTACAACAAACATCAATGCGAAGAATTACGGCAAACAAAGATTTACTTCATCTGTTTGAAGAAAAATATGAGGTATAAAAATGGTCATGGGAATTCAAGAATACAGGATTTCAAGTATTTTACGCAATGTCGAAAGTCGTTCAACTCTGAAATGCTAAGCTATAATGCAATCTGTGAGAAAATCTTGGAACATATGTTTCAAATACACTGATTATATGCGTTCTCCTAAATGAAATCCCACAGTGGGAGGTTCTCATGAAGAGGAGTAGACGTGTTTATAAGGCATAAGTCAGAGGATAATATTAGCAGCTAGATAATAATACGAAATAGGGAAAAGACAATGAAGAACAGTTGGTTTAATGAAGAAAGATTGAGGCTAATCCGTGAATGACCGAAATAGAACAACGTTCATGGGTATTCGTGAATACAGTGATAAACGTTTTTAAGTAATATTATAAGCTAACACATTATGAATAGTGTATGTCATTTACTGGTCCTATAAATACTGGGAGAACAAATACCACAGCAGGCAGTTCAGTTGACGAGGACGGGATGTCTCCTAAAGCGACAGTCGAAAGTTAGAAAAACATTTCTAGAAGGAAGCTACCTGTCAATCCATTTTGCGGAACACGAGTGAAGAACGAAATGTTTCGGAGCACTTCATCGAGAGTCAAAAAAAAAGATATTTTCATCGATGTGCAAAGAACTGGAATACTAATATACTGGGAAGAACGACATGTTATATATCTGTAGTACAAGAAGTAATACCACAGCAAACAGTTCACCTGGAGAGCAATGCATGACTTTAAATGGGAAAATCACGGTAATCAGAGAAACTTACGTACAAGGAAAATATCTGAGGAGTGTTTACGAAACATAAGAAATATTCCAGTGACTGACAAACAAAGTACAAAGTATCCTAATATAGTATCCTGATATAATATGAAATGATGACAGCTTTGTAATTCGCTGAATCTATGTATACTGCGATAAGACATACAACAGTATGACGAGCATTAGTTCATGACAGAAGACACAAAAAAAAAAAAAAATTAATTTCGTGACAAATACTTCAAATGGCAGAAGGAAGAATGATCAACAAATATGTTCAGGAAACTTCATGACTACGGAAATGAAGGTATTCTTTGAATGTAAAAGGACGTGGGATACTGAAATCCCAAGCAATGATGACATCAATTTGTAACTCTATGAGGAAATAGGCACGCAATGAAAAATACTAGAGTAGGTAGTTCAGTTTAACTGAAGTGCACTCTTGAAAAGGGAAAATCATAGAAATTAGAGAAAAATGCATTCCAGGAATATATAAGAGCCTAATCTTTGGGTACTGGAGTAATGACTTCATCTGACAGCGAAGGAAAGCACGTGCAACGTCGACTTAATCGCCCTTAATATCTAATGACCGACACAGGTTATTTTAAATAGTGCCATCGGATGTGTAGCAAAACAGAGTGAAAAGAACCAAAAGCTAAACTAGTTTCTTAAAATCGAGTACTTGAGGTACTGAACCATGACGCTTATTTAAGCGAGGTCTGTGAACGCATATAATGTTCAAAAGACAAACTACCTTTAAGTTCAAATAGCTATTGACATGTTAGGTAAAATAATGTAACGGGCTTAATATACATACGTCAAAGGACGTACAACGTCGCTTTCATCGCCCTTATTATCTATTGACCGACAGAGTTCAAAGTGATTAGTGCTACCGGTTGTTCCCAAAATGGTATGCAAAGTTATGTGTATATCGAGAAGAGATGTACGACGTCACTTAACCTTTTTTTTAAAAAATGGTTAAGGATTTATTTCCTAATTTTACCCCAGAGCTCGGACTTGGAATGAATATTACTAAAAACATCCTTGCATCACCCCATTCGACCTTGATACTTATAACTAAATGGGATGGATATTTGGAGCATATTAGAAATATTGGAGCTTGTAAGAAGTGAGAATAATGTGAACATGTACCACTCATTATAAGGTGTTAAATGAAGGATAGAAACATGGGTAGTGTATTAGTGCACCCACGTTATTAAGGGTACCCGTTATAACTAAGATAAAGTGAAAATAGAGCGTGACTGAACGAATGGACCATCCGTGATAAGAAGCCACCGAAAGAATGCATCGGCTATCTTCTATGTCGTATTAACTGAAGCTGGTCGTTAAGGATGCAGTCTTTGTCATACCACATATATGTTTAAAAATCTCTATTTCTTCTAATATGTCTAATTTCACACCATTAACTTCAGAATAAAGCAGCTCGGTTCTGGCCGGGGGAATAGGTGCGTGAGTCATTTGTAGGAGATGTTTAGCGAAGGTGGAACCACGAGTATTGTCACCACTTCTGGTGGGAATGTATCCTTATATCGTGTAGCTAGCGCTCGATTTGTTTGACCGATATAATATTTCGGACTTTTGTAAACCCCAGACAGAGAAAGTTTATCACCAGCGAATTTTCAAACTATTAATTTGATACTTATTTTACCTATGCAAGGAACAGATATAACTGACAACAACTAACAATAATTTGAAAAAGAACCTAATCGACTCAACAATTTGTTGGTAATCAACTTTCGCAGTCTTGGGTTTACAAAATATTATATCAGCCAAACAGGTTTAGCGGCAGCTACTAGATATATGGAACATATTACCACCAGAAGTGGTGACGCACGCGAGGTTCCACTTTCGCCGAACATCTCCAACAAATGTCTCACGCGCCTAATCCCCTGGCCCGTACCGACCTGCTTCATACTTTAAATAGTGTTATGAAATTAGACATATTGGCAGAAATGGACATTTTTAAACATCTATGGTATAACAAAGACTGCTTCCTTAACGATCAACTCTAGTTAAAAAACAAAAAACAATAGCAAAAAATCGAGTTTTTATCCCCTTGCTCAGTGCTTCACATTTTACCATACGACATAGAGGATATCCGAAACGTTGATGCGGTCGCTTGGTGTCACGGATGGTCAATTCGTTCAGTCACGCTCTAGGTTCCCTTAATCTTAGTTATGACGGCTGCCCTTACAACAGTGGGCACACTAATAAGAAACACATGCATTTTCTTGATTTAATGCCTTACAACGAGTGATTCTTGTACTTGTTCACAATAATCTCACTTCTTACAAGCTCCAATATTTCTAATATGGTCCAAATAACCATTCCCACTTAGTTATAATTATCCAAGTAGAATATGGTGATGCAAGGATGTTTTTAGTCATATTCATTCCAAGTCCGAGCCTGGCCTAAAATTAATAAATAATTGCTAAGCCTTTAAAAAAACGTTGAAGTGATACCATAAGTCTATTCACAATATACACATAACTTTCATATCATTTTGGTAACACCTGATAGCAGTAATCACTTTGACCTCTGTCGGTAAACATATAATAAGATCGACGAAAGCGACTGAGTATGTCCTTTCACGCATGTATATTAACCCTGTTGCGTTATTTGGCCTTTCACGTCAACAGCTATTAGAAGATAAAATTCGTTTGTCTGTTGAACACTATATGCGTTGATTAAGTTGCAGAGATCAGTACCTCAAGTAACTGATTTTCATACTATTATGCTACATATCCGATAGCACTATTCAAAATGAGCTCTGTCGGTCCGGAGATATTAGGAGCGATTGAGGCGACGTTTACGTCCTTTCACGCAATTACATTACGCCTGTCATACTAATTTGACCCTTTTCTGCTCAATAACGACTAGCATTAAATGTAGTAGCTTTACACGCTTATCCAGGCGTAATCATCAAATACAGTCAACGACACCAACTAACTGAAAAATGGGTTATTCGTCACGTATATTTTTAGCCTGCTTCTTGCTAATGATATTTTGTCTGTCCTACGAGCATGCGTTTTGACCATTTGTGGAATATGCTATCCCACATATATAGCTTCAGCCTATCCAAGTTCTATAAAATTGCCCTCGAGCTAGGACATTATACATACACACGCATTAACTCCCTGCGCCACTGACTCGCTTATCGTACCGTTTATTTTACATTTTATGCGAGCATTTTGCCCCTTTGGGCGTTCTGTATTAATGTAGGAACATGTCTCTTTAGCCAGTTTGTAGTTTTAGTGTGTCCCGAAGAAGGCATACTTATCCGTACCGATACCTATGTCCACAGCTGGTTTCTATTTGCAATCGAAACGGATTCATTACGATCATTATAAAAATGTTAATGGGAATTCATGAATACAGAAATACAAGCATTTTACTCAATGTTCCAAGTCGTTCAATTCTAAAATGCTAAATAATAAACTAAACTGAGCGAAATTACTGAAACATTTGTCTCAAATACACTAATTATAAACATTTCGCGAAAAGAAATACCTCAGTGGGTAGTTCTCGTGAAGAAGAGTGCATTAATTTAAAAGGGAGAAGTCAGAAGAAAATATTAGCAGCCTGAAAATATACTAGATACGAAAAAGACAGTGAAGAACAGTTGGTTTAACGAAGAAATATTGAGGCTAATCCGAGAATGACTGCAACAAAACAACGATCATGGGTGTTCGTGAATACAGTAATAAAGATATTTTAATTCATGTCAGATGCCAACACCTTAGGACATAATGTGTGATTATGAATAGTATACGTAATTTGATGATTGTACAAATACTGAGATTACAAACTCCAAAACTGTCAGTTCAGTTGATAAGGAGTGGATGTCTCTTAAAGGGACAGTGACAAAATTAGACAAACATTTCTAGAAGGAAGATAACTTCCAAGACTTTTTGCGGAGCAGGAGAAGTACTTGATGTGACACGCAAGAGTGAAGTACGAATTGTTCACAGCAGTTCATGAATAATCAAAAAATGATATTTTCATCAATGCGCAAAGAACTGGCATACTAAAAAACTGGGAAGAGCGACATGTGTTTAAAATTCATTGATTTCATCTAAAGTTCAAGAAGCAATGCCACAGAAAATAGTTAAAGTAGGCAAGCAAGAAAAAAATTGGTCTCATGAGAAGTACTTCAAATGGCTGAGGAAAGAATGATCTACAAAAATGTTCAGGAATGTTCATGACTACGGAAATTCATTTGAATGTGCAAAGATGTGTGATACTGAAGACCTAAGCAATGATGCCATCAATTTGTAACTCATTGAGGAAATAGGCAAGCAATACGAAATACTAGAGTATGTAGTTCAGGTTAACTGATGCGCATTCTTGAAAAGGAAGAATCATAGAAATTAAAGAAAAAAGAGCGAGGAACATACCTGACTCAAATTTTTGGGTACTAGAGTAAATACTTAATCTGAATAACAAAGGAAATAATTACAAAGACATTCAAACGATATCATTAATACACCAGATGAAGATGTTCGTACATGTGCAAAGACATAGGATACCGAAATAGTTAAGAAACATGTCATGAGTCTGAAATTGTGAAAGGCTACTTCCATAAGAAAACCACAGGAGAGAGGTCAGCTGAACAGCGATAATGTGATCAAATGGGAATAATGAGAAAAGTTACACAAAAATCGGTACCACGAAGGTAACTTAAAAGGAATTTTTGGGTAGCAGAACAAATACTTCATCTGATTGACGAAAGAATGAAGTAGAAAATGTTTAGCGTAGTTACAGATTACTGCCATAAAGATATGTTATTCAATGTGTAAGTACGTAAAGTACTTAAACACACGGAAAATATCACGACTTTGAAATTCGTAGCTTATACACATTTTCCGATAATAAATACCGTTGAAGGAGTTAAGTTGAACAGTGGTGGATGTCTTCAAAATGGAGAATCAGAGACGTAAGACAAAGATACGTAGAGAGAAAATAACTTCGACGAATTTACTGGAAACAGATGAACTACTTCACCTGATTGACGAAGGAATTACCTACAAAAATGTTCAGAGGACATCATGATTAGAGAAATACAAGTAATTAACCAATGTGGAAAGTTGTGTGATTCTGAAATACTGAGGAATAATTAAAAATATTTCAAATTGTGTCGGATGTACATACTGTGTAGCCATGTTAGTTGAACAGGATTGGATACATATAAAGGCGCTAGTGACAGATGTTACACAAAGATACGTACTGGGAAGACTGCTCCAAAAGATTTCTGGGTAAGAGAAGGAGGTCACTTCACTGACGAATGACTGAATAACAAAAATGTTCAGGGCATTTCCTAAACACGTATGTTAAGGTTTTTTAATGGAAGTGCAAAGAGCTGGCACATTATCATAATGGGGAAAAATCGCATCTGTTTATCATTCGCTGATTACATACGCACTGCGATACGAAAAACCTCAAGAAGCACTTAGATTAAAGAGCAGTCGATGTCTTTAAGTTGGGAATCAGAGAAGTTAGAAAGACATACGTACAGAAGAAATTGTTCCAATCATTTAACGACAAAATGCGCTTCAAAAACATTCAGGTTGCTTTATTAATACACAATCAGACCTAAGTTATTCAATGTGCAAAAACTGTAATGGTAAGCAGTATCGCATCTGTTTGAAATCTCTCAGGTTATAGATATTGCAATAAGAAATAGCGCAGCAAGTAGTTCAGTTGAGGAGCACTGACTCTCTTTAAACTTCAGTGTCGGAGAAAGTACAAACACAGAGATACAAGGAAGACAACTGTAAAGACATTTTAGATAGAACAGGAAGTACATGAAATAACGACGAAAGAACCGTGTACAAAAATGTTGATTTCAAATCATGGATACCGAATGTAAAGGTATTTTATTCAGTGTGAAAAAACCTGCCATAATGAAATACCTGGGGAAAATTGTATGTGCTTCGAATTCACTGGTTACTTGTGTTCTGCCATAAGCACTACAACAGTTGGCAGTTGCAATGAACAGATGTGGGTATTTCAAAAACGAGAATCAGGAAAATTAGACTAGCATACGTACAAGGAACTTAATTAAGAAGAATTACGGGATACAAAGAACTACTTCATCTTATTGACGAAAGAATGAGCTATCAAAATGGTCATGGGAATTCATTATTACAGGATTACAAGTATTTTACTCAATGTCGAAAGTCGTTAAACTCTGAATTGCTAAGGTATAATACAATCTGTGCGAAATTCTTGAAACATATGTTTCAAATACACTCATTATATACGTTCTGTGAAAAGAAATACCACAGTGGGAGGTTCTCATGGAGAGCAGTGGAAGTCTTTACAAGGTATATGTCAAGTGAAAATATTAGCAGCCACAGAAAAATACGAAATAGGAAAAAACAATGGAGAACATTTGGTTTAATGAAAAAAGACTGAGGCTCATCCGCGAATGACTGAAATAGAACAACGTCCATGGGATTATGAAACTTACGTACAAGGAAGACAACTGCGGAATGTTTATGAAACATAATAATCCAGTGAATGACACATAAATAAGGTACAAATATGTTCATTGTCCTGTTATAGTATGAAATGATGACAGCTTCGCATTTCTCTGAGTCTATAGATACTGCGATGATAAGACACACAACAGTATGAATAGCAGCGGCCCATTAAAGGAGGCAAGAAAAAAAAATTGGTCTCATGATATATACTTCAAATGGCTGAAGGAACAATGATCTACAAAAGTGTGCAGCAAAGTTCATGACTACGGAAGTGAAGATATTGTTTTGTATGTGCTAAGATGTGGGATATTGATACACTGAGCAATGATGACTTCAATTTGTAACTCTATGAGGAAATAGGCAGGGAATAAAAAATATTACAGTAGGTAGTTTAATTTAACTGAAGCGTATTCTTGAAAGAAATTAAAGAAAAATGGATTCGAGGAATATACCAGCGTCAAATTTTTGGGTACCAGAGTAAATACTTGATCTGACTGACGCAGGAAAGCATTACAAAGCCATTCAAACAAAATCATCAATACACTAAATAAAGATGTTCGTACATGCGCAAAGACATAGGTTACAGAAATAGTTAAGAATCGTGACTTGAGTTTGAAATTGTTTCCATAAGAAAACCACAGGAAAGACTTAAGTTGAACATCGATAATGCGTTCAAATGGGAAAAATAAGAGAAGTTACACTAACATCTTTACAAGTTCCACAAACAATTCTAGAAGGAAGATAATTGCAAAGACTTACTGCGAAACAGGAGAAGTAATTCATCTGACATATAAGAGTGAAGCACGACATGTTTAGAGCCGTTCATGAATATAATAAAGGCAACTTAAACGCCATTTTTGGGTAACAGGAAAAAACTGATTACTGCCATAGAGATACGTTATTTTTGTGTGTAACTACGTAAAGTCCTGAAATATAGGGGAAATATTACGTGTTTGAAATTCGGAGCTTATACAAATTTTTCGGTAATAAATACCATTGAAGGCAGTCCTGTTAACCATCAGTGGATGCCTTGAAATTGGAGAATCCTAAGCATTAGACATATATACGTAGAGGGAACATCACAGCGACGAGTTTACGGGAAACAGATGAACTACTTCACCTGAGTGACGAAGGATTGACCTACAAAAGGTGTCAAAGCAATCATAATTAGAGAATACAAGTAATTAACCAATGTGGCCAGTCGTGTGATTCTGAAATGCTAAGGAATAATCACAAACATTGCAAATTGTCTAGGCTGCACATACTGTGTAGCCATGCGAGTGAAGTGGAGTTTATGCAGTTACAAGCAGTAGTGACAGATGTTAGACAAATATACCTACAGTGAATACCGCTGCGAGGGATTTTTGGGATACAGAAGATCTTTAACCAACTGACGAAAGATTGAAGTACAAAAATGTTCACGGCAAATCCGGAATGCAGACATAAAGTTATTTTTATCGGTGTGGAAAGAGCTGACACACTATTATAATGGGAAAATTGCATGTGTTTGTAATTCGCTGATTACTGAAGAAGAACTGAAGAGTAGTCTATGTCTTTAAGTTGGGAATCAGAGAATTGGCAAACACATACGTACTAGGAGGTCAAATGCGAACAGTTTGTGGGAAACTGAAGAAATGCTTCAAATATTTAACGAAAAAATTACTTACGAATACATTCAGGTTGCTTCATGAATACAGAATCGGAGGTATTTTAATGAATGTGCAAACACTGTAATGCGAAGCAGTATCGAATCTCTTTGATAGCTCTGCGGCTTTAAGTATGGCAATAAGAGATAACACAGCATTTTTTAAATCTCATTTTGTTCATTACAGTTCGTTGAAATTGTTCGGGGCAGACGTCCTATGACGTCCGTTGAATTTCATTATTGATCCATTCACTCAGCTTTTGTTTATTACAGAGGGTAGCTAACCCTCTGACCGAACACGCTGAGCTATCGTGCCGGCAAATTTAGGTTCAGTTGAAGAGCTGTGACTGTGTTTCAACTTGGAGGTGGGGTGCGTGCAAACACAGAAGTACCAGGATGACAACTGTGAAGCCATTTTGCATAGCGGAAGAAGTACTTCAGATAACTTACGAAACAATTGCATGGAAAAATGCTAATCGCAAATCATGGATACAGAATTATAGATATTTTAATCAGTGTAAAGACACCTGCCACACTGAAATACCGGAGAAAAATTGCATGTGTTTGGAAATGAATGATTACATCCGTACTGTGATAAGCAGAACAACAGGACACAGTTGCAAAGAACAGAAGTGGATATTACAAAAACGGGAATCAGGGAAACTAGACAAGCATACGTACAAGGAACATCATTGCGAAGAATTACGGGAAACAAAGAACTACTTCAACTGATTGACGAAGGAATTAGCTATAAAAATGTTGAGAACTTATAACATTGCAGTGCGTCAGCAATCGTGAATAATTTAATGATTATGAACAATCCGCCTCGTTTGTGAATGGAAAACGGATGTTGACCTAGGTTTCGGCGCGGATCACCACGCCTTCTTCCGAACACAAGTAAACTACAAACTGCCGAAAGAGGCATGGATCAACATTAACACAGAACGCCCAAAGGGGCCAAAGACTCGCATAAAAAAGTAAAATTAACGGTACGTGTGTACCATGTCAGTAGCTGTACCTAGCCTAAACGTCTGAAGCGTACTTTCTCAGCGCAGCCAACGTTCGGTGATCGCCAGGGTCTCAGGAAAACTGTGGTGGTGCCGGCAGTTAGGTTGTGAGAATTTCAGAAAGGAATGCACATGCGGAAATTGAGAAATCGTCTTCTTCCGTGTGATTAACATAAAATGTGTTACGAACGTGATCCGATGACCGGGTCAAAGTTGCAGCAAGTGAATGCGTGTGTATGTATAATTTACTAGCTCGAGGGCAAGTTTATAGAACTATAGAACGAGTATAGGCTGAAACTACATATGTGAAATAGCAAATTTCAAGGATGGGCAAAACCCATGGCAACAGGACAGACAAAATACCATCAGCTAGAAGCAGGCTACAAATATGTGTGATGAATAACCCATTTTTTTGTTAATTGGGGTCTGTGATAGTATTTATTGTCTACGAATGGATAAGGGTGTAAAGTTACTATACTAAATTCTAAGCGCTATTGACTAGAAAAGGGTCAAACTAGTATAACAGGCTCAATGTAATTGCGTGAAAAGACAAGCAACGTCGCCTTTATCGGTTTTGATATCTAATGACCGGCCGAGGTCATTTTGAATAGTGCTGTCGGATATGTAGAAAAACGGTGTAAAAAAACCTGAAGCTAAACTACTTACTTAAAATCAGGTACTTGATATACTGAACTATGAAGTTTAATCAAGTGAAGTCTTTGAACGCATATGGCGTTCAACAGTCAAACTACCCTTACGTTCTAGTAGCTATTGACGTAGCAAAAAATGTAACGGCCTAAATATACATGCGTGAAAGAAATGTCGCTGGCTTCGCCCTTATTATCTATCGACCGACAAACTGATGAGTGCTATCAAGTGTTACCAAAACGATATGCAAAGTTATGTGTATGTCGTGTAGGGACCTACCATGTCACTTAAATCGTCAACATTATTTAAAAAACGTTTATTTCCTAATTTTAGGCCACAGCTCGGACTTGGAATGATATGACTAAAATCATCCTTGCATCACAATATTCTACTTGGATAATTATGACTAAGTGGAAACGGCTATTTGCACCATATTAGAAATACTGGAGCTTGTAAGAAGTGAGAATACTGTGACCCTGTACAAGAATCACTCACTGTAAGGCTTCAAATGAAAGAAAGTAGCCTGTGTATTGTATTTGTGTTTCCACGTTCGTAACGGCAGCCGTCATAACTAAGAATAAGAGAAAATAGAGCGTGACTGTACGAATTGACCGTACGTGACACCAAGCGACCGCATGAATGCTTCGGCTACCTTCTATGTCGTTTGGTAGAATGTGAAGCACTGAGCATAGGGATAAAACCTTCGACTTTTTTTTGTTTTTTAACTGGATTTGATCGAAATGGGTGCAGTAATTGTCAACCATAGACGTTTAATAATATCCGTTTATTCAAATACGTCTAATTTCATGCCCGTAACTTCAGATGAAGCAGCTCGGTACAGGCCGGCGGATGAGGCGGGTGAGCCATTTGTACGAGATGTTCAGCGAAGGTGGAACCTCGCGTACCGCTACCACTTCTGGTGATAATATGATCCTTGTATCTAGTAGCTAGCGCTCGACCTGTTCGACCGATATAATATTTATGACTGTGACGGCAAGTAATTTCGTAAACCCCAGACTGAGAATGTTTATCACCATCGACAAGTAAAGAGTGGATTAGGTTCATTTTCAAATTATTATTAGTGGAGTAGGCTGCTCTAAATCCATAGGTTTTAAGTAAACGTCCTAATTTGTAACTTATTTTACCTTTGAAAGGAACAGATATAATTGCCATTGCTGCGTCATCTTCCGCATCACCTAATTTGGAAGCCGAATTGTAATTTATGTTTATTTTCTTACTGTACATTCGTCTTACTAAGTGTGAATTGTAACCATTATTTTAAGCGATGCTTTCCAGCGTAAATAATTCCCATTCTAGCGCCTCCAAGTAAAGGGGGATAGCCATGCTAGAATATAGAATTGAAAGAAAGAAGGCCATTTTTTGAACTTGCGGATCTGTAGAGTCACCAGGAATAATGTTATCGGGATAGGTGTTTTTCCATATATATTAAAGCAATGTGACTCTCCACTACAGTCAAGGCGAGATCTTATTAATGTAAGGACCTCGTAGAGGACTCAATTTCATACGTGAAACTGATGTTTGCATGAAACTCGTTAACTATTGAAAGTATTTCGTCTATTTCAGTGAGAGCATAAGGGAAAAATTGAAAGTAATGGGGGACAGAAATACAGTAGAAGAAGAACGGGTAGCTTTGAGCGATGAAGTAGTGAAGGCAGCAGAGGATCAAGTAGGTAAAAAGACGAGGGCTAGAAGAAATCCTTGGGTAACAGAAGAAATATTGAATTTAATTGATGAAAGGAGAAAATATAAAAATGCTGTAAATGAAGTAGGCAAAAAGGAATACAAACGTCTCAAAAATAAGATCGATAGGAAATGCAAAATGGCTAAGCAGGGATGGGTAGAGGACAAATGTAAGGATGTAGAGGCTTGTCTCACTAGGGGTAAGGTAGATAATGCCTACAGGAAAATTAAAGAGACCTTTGGAGAAAAGAGAACCACTTGTATGAACATCAAGAGCTCAGATGGAAACCCAGTTCTAAGCAAAGGAGGGAAAGCAGAAAGGTGGAAGGAGTATATAGAGGGTCTATACAAGGGCGATGTACTTGAGGATAATATTATGGAAATGGAAGAGGATGCAGATGAAGATGAAATGGGAGATACGATACTGCGTGAAGAGTTTGACAGAGCACTAAAAGACCTGAGTCGAAACATGGCCCCCGGAGTAGACAACATTCCATTGGAACTACTGACGGCCTTGGGAGAGCCACTCCTGACCATCTGGTGAGCAAGATGTAATAGGACAAGCGAAATACCCTCAGACTTCAAGAAGAATATAATTCCAATCCCAAAGAATGCAGGTGTTGACAGATGTGAAAATTACCGAACAGTCGGTTTAATAAGCCACAGGTGCAAAATACTAACATGAATTCTTTACAGACGAATGGAAAAACTAGTAGAAGCCGAACTCGGGGAAGATCAGATTGGATTCCGTAGAAATACTGGAACACGTGAGGCAATACTGACCTTACGACTTATCTAAGTAGAAAGATTAAAGAAGGGCAAACCTACGTTTCTAGCATTTGTAGACTTCGAGAAAGCTTTTGACAATGTTGACTGGAATACTCTCTTTCAAATTCTAAAGGTGGCAGGGGTAAAATACAAGGAGCGAAAGGCTATTTACAATTTGTACAGAAACCAGATGGCAGTCATAAGAGTCGAGGGGCATGAAAGGGAGGCAGTATTTGGGAAGGGAGTGAGACAGTGTTGTAGCCTATCCCCGATGTTATTCAATCTATATATTGAACAAGCAGTAAAGGAAACAAAAGAAAATTTCAGAGTAGGTATCAAAGTCCATGGAGAAGAAATAAAAACTTTGACGTTCGCCGATGACATTGTAATTCTGTCAGAGACAGCAAAGGACTTGGAAGAGCAGTTGAAAGGAATGGAAAGTGTCCTGAAAGGAGGATATAAGATGAACATCAACAAAAGCAAAACGAGGATAATGGAATGTAGTCGAATTAAGTCGGGTGATACTGAGGAAATTAGATTAGGAAATGAGACACTTGAAGTAGTAAAGGAGTTTTGCTATTTTGGGAGCAAAATAACTGACGATGGTCGAAGTAGAGAGGATATAAAATGTAGACTGGCAATGGCAAGGAAAGCGTTTCTGAAGAAGAGAAATTTGTTAACATCGAGTATAGATTTAAGTGTCAGGAAGTCATTTCTGAAAGTATTTGTATGGAGTGTAGCCAATTATGGAAGTGAAACATGGACGATAAATAGTTTGGACAAGAAGAGAATAGAATCTTTCGAAATGTGGTGCTACAGAAGAATGCTGAAGATTAGATGGGTAGATCACGTAACTAATGAGGAGGTATTGAATAGGATTGGGGAGAAGAGAAGTTTGTGGCAGAACTTGACTAGAAGAAGGGATCGGTTGGTAGGATATGTTTTGAGGCATCAAGGGATCACCAATTTAGCATTGGAGGGCAGCGTGGAGGGTAAAAATCGTAGAGGGAGACCAAGAGATGAATACACTAAGCAGATTCAGAAGGATGTAGGTTGCAGTAGGTACTGGGAGATGAAGAAGCTTGCATAGGATACAG
Organism: Schistocerca gregaria; assembly: GCF_023897955.1. NCBI lineage: Eukaryota > Metazoa > Arthropoda > Insecta > Orthoptera > Acrididae > Schistocerca > Schistocerca gregaria. The sequence continues at coordinate 187,679,367 of NC_064929.1, forward strand.
TAGCATGGAGAGCTTCATCAAACCAGTCTCAGGACTGAAGACCACAACAACAATAACATTGGTCTATATCATTTTGAATGCCATTAATGACAAAGATATCGACAACATACCTGCATAAAATTTTATTTTACTCAAAATCAATATGTCCGCATTACTGATCAAAAAATCAGATTCTATAGAGTTCCAATAAATTTCAGAAAGAATACCAGGTATTGGGATTCCCGTAGCTAATCAGAAGGGTTGAGAATACATTTTATCATTGAAATCCAATATCTGGGATTCTTTCTGAAATTTTTCTTCACTCTATAAAATCTGATTTCCTCTCCAGTATAGGAGAGATTTTGATTCTGTGTAAAATAATCTTTTATATAAGATATCTTTACGATACAATATTTGTCATTAATGGTAATAAAAAAAAAACAAAGACCACATATTTACAATATTTAACGAATTTCATGAAAACATCAATTTCGCGTACGTAATCATGTCCTTTACGAGGTCCTTAAATTATATAGGTCTCACCTTCACTATAGTGGACGGCCATATGTCTTTTAATATACATCGAAAAATACATAGTCTAATAACATTATTCCTGCTGACTCCGCACATCCGCAAGCCCAAAAAATTGGCCTCCTTTCATTCAAGTTTACATAGTGGCTTGGCTAATCCCCCTTCCCCGGAGGCGATAGAAACTGAATTAGATACGCTGGAAACTATCGCTAAAAATAGCGGTTCCAATTGACACTAAGTAAGACGAAAAATAGTAAGAAAATGAGTAAAAATAATATTACGACTTCTACATTAGGTGATGCAGTCGATGACGAAACAGTGTCAATTATATCTGTTACTTTCAGCGGTAAAATAAATTACAAATTAGAACGTTTACTCAAAACCTATGAATTAAAAGTAGCTTTCTACACATACACTAATTTGAATAACAACCAAATCTACCCTTACAATTCGCTGGTAATAAACTTTCTCTGTCTGGGGTTTACAAAACTACTTGCGGTGATTGTCCGAAATATCTTAGTTATGACGGCTGTCCTTTTAAATGTGGGGACACTAATACAATACACTCGCTTTTTCTTCATTCAACGCCTTACAATGAGGGATTCTTGTACATGTTCACAGTATTCTCACTTCTTACAAGCTCCAATATTTCTAATATGGTCCAAACAGAAATTCCCATCTACTTATAATTATCCAAGTCGATTGTGGTGATGCAAGGTTGTTTTTAGTCATATTCCTGCCAAGTCCGAGCTCTGGCCTAAAATTAATAAAAAATTCTTTAGCCTTTTTTAATAAAAAAAACGTTGAAGTGACGTCGTACGTCTCTTCACAATTTACACATAACTTTGAATAGCATTTTGGTAACACCTGATAGCACTAATCACTTTGACCTCAGTCGGTCAATAAATAATAAGGTCGATGAAAGCGACGTCGTACGTATATTCGCGCATGTATATTACGCCCGTTACATTATTTGACCTTTCACGTCAACAGCTATTAGAACTAAAAGATAGTTTGCCTGTTGAACGCTATATGCGTTCACAGACCTCACTTGATTAAGCCTCATGGTTCACTACTTCAAGTACTTGGTTTTAAGAAACTATTTTAGCTTTGGGTACTTTTTAAAGTATTTTGCTACATATCCGATAGCACAATTCAAAATGACCTCTGTCGTTCATTAGATATTAAAGACGACGAAGTCAACGTTGCACGTCCTTTCACGGAATTACGTAAGTATGTCAATTTGACCCCTTTGTGGTCGATAGAGCTTAGTATTTCGTATAGTAACGTAGTATAAGGGCGACGAGATCAACGTTGCACGTCCTTTCATGGAATTATATTAAGTCTGTCATACTAACTTGACTCATTTGTGGTCAATAGCGCATAGTATTTATTATAGTACTTTGACACGCTTAGCCAGGCGTAATCATCAAATACAATCATCGACACAAAGTAATTGAAAATGGGTTATACATCCCCCACATTTATAACCTGCTTCTAGCTGATGGTATTTTGCCTGTCCTGTGTGGATGCGTTTTGACCATCCGTGGATTTTGCTATTCCACATATATAGTTCGATCATATCAACGTTCTACAGTTACATGAAATGTCTTCGCCCTACGACTTCATACATACACACGCATTAACTTGCTGCGCCTTTGACCCGCTCATCGGATCACTTTCGTAACCCATTGTATGACACTCACATGAAATAAGACGATTTCTCACTTTTCGCATGCGCGTTCATTTCTGACACTCTCACAGCCCACCTGCCGGCGCCACTGAGAGCCTGCGGCCTACAGAACGTTGGCTGGGTTGAGGAAGCACGCTTCTGACGTTTGAGCTAAGTACAGGTACTGCCATGGTACACACGTAAGGTTTATTTTACATATTATGCGATTATTTCGCCCCTTTGTTCATTCTGTATCAATGTTGGACCATTCCTCTTTTAGATAGTTTGTAGTTTTAGAGTGTTCCGAAGATGGCATGCTTATCCGCGCCGAAACCTTCGTCAACATCCGCTTTCTATTAGTAGTCGAAGCGGAATCTTTACATTAATTGTAAAAATGTTCATGAGAATACATGAATACAGAAATACAAGTATTTTGCAAGATGTTGCAAGTCGTTCAATTTGCAGATGCTACGGAATAATTCAATCTGTGCAAAATTCTTGTAACATATGTGTGAAATACACTGATTATAGACGTTCTGTGAAAGGAAATACCACAGCGGGGGGTTCTCATGACGAGGAGTGGACGTCGTTATAAGGAAGAAGTCGGAGAAAAATATTAGCAGCTACAGAACAATACAAAATAGGAAAAAGACACTGGATAACAGTTGGTTTAATGAAGAAAGACTGAAGCTCGTCCGTGAATGACTGAAACAGAACGACGTTTATGGGTATTCGTGAATACAGTATTAAACGTATCTTAATTAAAGTTAGAGGCAACACATATTGATGTAATGACGGATTATGAATAGTGTATGTAATTTGCTGCTGGTACAAATATTGAGAGAACAAATTCCACAGCAGGCAGTTCAGTTGATGAGGACTGGATGTCTCCCAAAAGGACTGTGACAAAAGTTAGACAAACATTTCTAGAAAGAAGATAACTGTCAAGACATCTTGCGGAACACTTTAGAGTGAAGTACGAAATGTTCAGAGCAGTTAATGAACAATCAAATATATTTTCATCGATGTGAAAAGCTCTGGCATACTAAAATACTGGGAAGAACGACATGTCTTTAAAATTCATTGATTATATCTGTAGTACAAGAAGTAATGCAACAGCAATCAGTTCAGCTGGAGAGAAATTGATCACGTTAAATGGGACAATCGCAGTAGTCACAGAAACTTACCTACAAGGAAGACAACTGCGGAATGTTTAAGAAACATAAGAAATACTCCAGTGAATGACGAAGAAATAAAGTACAAATATGTTCTGTATCCTGTTACAGTATGAAATGATGTCAGCTTCGCAATTCTGTGGATTCTGCGATAAGACGTACAACAGAATGAAGAGCAGTGGTCCATCAAAGGAGGCAAGAAAAGTATATTTCGTCTCACGAGAAATACTTCAAATATCTGAAGAAGAATGTTCAGAAAAATGTATGACAACGGAAATGAAGGTATTGTTTTGAATGTGCAATTATGTGCGATACTGATATAATAAGCAATGATTACATCAATTTGTAAATCTGTGAGGAAATACGCACGCAGTTTTACTGAAGAACATTCTAGACAAGATGAAATCACAGAAATTAAAAAAAAAATGCAATCCAGGAATATACCAGCGTAAAATTTTTGGGTACCAAAAGAATTACTGACTCACTAAGGAAACAATTACAAATATATTCAAGCGATATCATCAATACACTAGCTAAAGATGTTCGTACATGTGCAAACACACAGTTTTTCCGATACAGTTAAGAATTATGACATGAGTTTGAAATTGTGAAAGGCTGCTTACATAGGTACAGCGATGAGAAATATCACAACAAGCATTTCCATTGAAGTGCAGTCGATGTCTTTAAGTTGGGTACCAGAGAAGTTAGAAAGACATACGTACAGGGAAGCCAAATGCGAAACTTTGTGGGAAACAGAAGAAATACTTCCTACCATTTAACGAAAAAATGGGCTACAAAACCATTCACGTTGCTTCATGAATCAACAATCAGAGCTGATTTAATCAACGTACAAAAACTGTAAAACTAAGCAGTATCGCATGTGTTTCGAATCTCTCATGCTATAGATATTGCATTAAGAAATAGCACAGCAAGTAGTTCAGTTCAGGAGCACTGACTCTCTTTAAACTTGGGAGTTGGAGAAAGTACAAACACAGGGGTACAAGGAAGACAACTCTGAAGCCATTTTAGAAAGCGGAGGAAGTACTTGATATAACTGACGAAAGAATGGAGTACAAAAATTTTGAGCGCAAATCATGGATACAGAATTATAGGTATTTTAATCAGTGTGAAAACACCTGCACTAATGAAATACCTGGCGAAATTAGCATGTGTTAGTAACTCACTAATTTCTTGCGTACTTCGATAAGCACTATAACAAGAGGCAGTTGTAATGAACAGAAGTGCGTATTCAAAAACGGGAATTATGGAAATTACACAAGCATACGTACCAGGAACATCATTGAGAAGAACTACTTCAACTGACTGACGAAAGAATGAGTTACAAAAATGGTCATGGGAATTCATGATTACAGGATTACAAGTATTTTACGCAATGTCGAAAGTCATTCAACTCTGAAATGCAAAGCTACAATACAATCTGTGCGAAATTCTTGAAACACATGTTTCAAAAACACTGATTATATACGTTCTCCGAAAACAAATACCACAGTGGAAGGTTTTCATGAAGAGGAGTGGACGTCTTTGTAGGGGATAAGTCAGAGGAAAATATTAGCAGCTAGAGAAAACTACGAAATAGGGAAAAGACAGTGAAGAACAGATAGTTTAAGAAGAAACCCTGAGGCTCATTCGCGAATGACTGAAATAGAACAACGTTCGTAAATACAGTAATAAACGTATTTTAATTAATGTTAGAAGCCAACACATATTGATGAAATGAGGGATTATGAATAGTGTATGTAATTTTCTGGTTGTATAAATACTGAAATAACAAATTCAACAGCAGGCTGTTCAGTTGACGAGGACTGGATGCCTGCAAAAGCGACAGTAACAGAAGTTAGACAAACATTTCTATGAAGAAGAGACCTGACGAGACTTTTTGCGGAACACGAGAAGTACTTTATGTGACACGTAAGAGTGAAGTACGAAATGTTAAGAGAAGTTCGTGAACAATCAAATAAAGATATTTTCATCGATGTGCAAAGAACTGGCATGCTAAAATACAGGGAAAACCGACCTGTGCTTAAAATTCATTGATTATATCTGTAGTACATGTAGTAATACCACAGAAAACAGTTCAGTTGAAAAGCAACGGATGTCTTTAAATGGAAGAATCTCAGTAGTCATAGAAACTTACGTACAAGGAAAACAACTGTGGAGTGTTTACGAAACATGATAAATACTCCAGTGAATGACGAAGAAATAAAGTACAAAGTATCCTGATATAGTAACGTGATATCCTGATATAGTATCCCGATACAGCATGAAATGATGACAGCTTCGTAATTCGCTGAGTCTATGGATACTGCGATAAGACATACAACAGCATGAAGAGCATTAGTCCATGAAAGAAGGCAAGAAAAAAAATTAATCCAGTGAAAAATACTTCACATTGCTGAAGGAAGGATGATCTACAAAAGTGTTCAGGGAAGTTCATGACTACGAAATGAAGGCATTTTTTTGAATGTGAAAGGATGTGGGATACTGAAAACCTAAGCAATGATGACACCAATTTGTAACTCTATGACGAAATAGGCACGCAAAGAAAACTACAAGGGTAGGTAGTTTAGTTTAACTGAAGCGCATTCTGGCAACGAGAAAAATCATAGAAATTAAAGAAATATGCATTCCAGGAATATATAAGCGTCTAATTTCTGCGTACTAGAGTAATTACTTCATCTTACTGACGATGGAAAGAATTAAAAATATATTCAAGCGATATCATCAATACACTAGTCAAAGATGTTCGTACATGTGCAAAGACATAGGTTACAGAAATAGTTACGAATCATGACAAGAAACTGAATTCTGTAAGGGTTGTTTCCATCAGAAAACCACATGAGAGAAGTCACTTGAACAGCGCTAATGTGATCAAATGGATAAAATGAGAGAAATTACACAATCATCGGTATAATGAAGGGAACCTAAAAGGAATTTTTGGGTAACAGAACAAATACTTCATCTGACTGACTAAAGAACGAAGTAGAAAATGTTTGGCGTAGTTACTGATCACTGCCATAAAGATATGTTATTCAATGTGTAGGTACGTAAAATACTAAAACACAGGGAAAATACTACGTCTTTGAAATTCATAGCTTTTAGACATTTACCGATAAGAAATACCATTTAAGACAGTTAAATTGAACAGCGGTGAATGACTTCAAATTTTAGACTCAGTGATTTTAGACAAGGATACGTAATGGGAAAATCACTGCAACGAATTTACTGGAAACAGATGAACTGCTTCACCTGATTGACGAGGGAATGACCTACAAAAATGTTTAGAGGACATCATAATTAGATACATATAAGTAACTAAGCAATGTGACCAGACGTCTGATTCTGAAATACTAAGGAATAACAACAAATGTCTCAATTTGCTTGGGCCGTGGATACTGTGCCACGACAGTTGATCAGGAGTTGAAGCATTTAAAAGCGCCAATAACAGATGTTAGACTAACATACGTACAGGGAAGACCACTACGCCAGATTTCTGGGTAGCAGAAGAAGGTCTTCACTTGAATGACGAAGAAGTACAAAACTTTACAGGACATTTCCTGAGCACGGGTATAAAGGTTTTTTAATCGATGTGCAAAGAGCTGACACACTATCACAAAGAGGAAAAATCACATTTGTATACAATTTGATGATTACATATATATTGCGAAAAGAAATACCACAGCAAGCAGTTCAATTGAATAGCAGTCGAAGACATACGTACAAGGAAGTCAAATGCGAACACTTTCCGGGAAACAGAGCAAATGCTTCATCCATTTAACGAAAAAATGCCGTACAAAAACATTCAGGTTCCTTCATGCATACTGAATCAAAGGCATTTTAAACAATGTGCAAAAAGTGTAATGCTATGCAGAATTGCATCTGTTTGAAATCTCTCAGGCTATAGGTATTGCAATAAGACATAGCGCAGCAGTCAGTTCAGTGGAAGAGCACTAACTCTGTTTAAACTTCGTTGTCGGAGTAAAAAAATAGAGGTACAAGGAAGACAACTTTGACGATATTTTGGATAGCGGACGAAGTACTTCAAATAGCTGACGAAAGATGGTGTACAAAAATGTTGAGATCATATCATGGATACCGAATTGGAGCTAATTAAATCAGTGTGAAAACACCTGCCATACTAAAATACCGGAGAAAAATTGCATGAGTTTATGTGTAACTGATTACATGGGAACAGCGATAAGTAGTATAAAACGAGGCAATTACAATGAACCGGAGTGGATATATCTACAGTGGGAATAAGGGAAATTTCACAAGCATACGTACAAGTAACATCATAACGAATTATTACGGGAGACAAAGAACTACATCGGCTGATTGACCAACGAATGGGCTATAAAAACGTTGAGAACTTAGGGGACAAACACACGCAAAAACATAAACAAACGGTACGTGTGTAATACGTCAACAGCTGTGCTTAGCTCAACCTTCAGAAACGTGATTCGTCACACACCCAAAGTTCCGTGGGCCGCGGGCTCTCAGGTAAACTGAGGTGGTGACGGCAACATGGGTGTGACAATGTCAGAACGGAACCGCTTGCTGATATGAGAAATTGTCTTCATCCATTGATTGGCATAAAATGCTTTACGAAAGTGATCCGATGACCCAGTTAAAGGCGCAGGAGGATAATACGTGTGCATGTGTAATGTCCTGGCTGGAGGACATATACATATAGAACTATAGAACGTGCATAGACTGAAACTATATATGTGGGATAGCAAATTCCACGAATGGTCAAAACGCATGCACGCAGTACAGAAAAAATACCGTCAGCAAAAGCAGGCTAAAAATATGGGGGAGAAATAATCCATTTTTCAATTACTTGGGGTCGGTGATAGTATTTGATGACTACGCTTTGATAAGGGTGTAAAGATAATAAATTCCAAGCGCTATTGACCATAAAAGGGTAATGTAGTTGCGTTAAAGCACGTGCAACGTCGCCTTAATCGCCCTTAATATCTAATGCCAGCCGAGGTCATTTTGAGTAGTGCTATCGGATATGTAGCAAAATAGTGTAAAAAGAACCAAAAGCTCAACTTGTTTCTTAAAATCAGGTACTTGAGGTACTGAACCATGACGCTTATTTAAGTGTGGTCTGTGAACGCATATAGTGTTCAAAAGACAAACTACCTTTAAGTTCAAATTGATGTTGACGTGTGAGGTAAAATAATGTAACGAGCTTAATATGCATTCGTGGTAGGACGTACAACGTCCCTTTCATCGCCCTTGTTATCTATTGACCGACAGATTTCAAACTGATTAATGCTATCAGTTGTTCCCAAAATGGTTTGCAAAGTTATGTGTATATCGAGAAGAGATGTACGACGTAACTTCAATGTTTTTTTTTTTAATGTTTAAGTATTTATTTCCTAATTTTTGCCCAGAGCTCGGACTTGGAATGAATATGACTAAAAACATCCTTGCATCACTCAAATCGACGTGGATACTTACAACTAAATTGGAATGGCTATTTGGAGCGTATTAGAAATACTAGAGCTTGTAAGAAGTGAGAATACTGTGAACATGTATCACTCATTATAAGGTGTTAAATGAAAGATAAAAACATGTGTATTGCATTAGTGTACCCACGTTTGTAAGAGCACGCGTCATAAATAAGATAAAGGGAAAATAGAGGGTGACTGAACGAATGGACCATCAGTGATAAGAAGTCACCGAAATAATGCATCAGCTATCTTCTATGTCGTATTAACTGAAGTTGGCCCTTAAAGATGCAGTCTTTGTCATACCACATATATGTTTAAAAATCTCCATTTCCTCTAATATGTCCAATTTCATTCCATTAACTTCAGAATGATGCAGCTCGGTACTGGCCGGGGGAATAGGTGCGTGAGCCACTTGTAGGGGATGTTCAGCGAAGCTGGAACCACGAGTAGAGTCACCACTTCTGGTGGGAATGTGTCCTTATATCCAGTATCTATCGCTCGACCTGTTTGACCGATATAATATTTCGGACAGTCACGGTAAGTAATTTTGTAAACCCCAGACTAAGAAAGTTTATCACCAGCGACTTGTAAAGAGTGGATTTGGTTGTTTGTCAATTTATAGTTAGGGGAGAAGGCTACTCCAAATCCATAGGTTTTAAGCAAACGTCCTAATTTGCAACTTATTTTACCTATCTAAGGAACAGATATAACTGCCATTGGTTCGTCATCTACTGCATCACCTAATGTGGAAGCCGTATTATCATTACTTTTATTTTCTTACTGTACATTCGTCTATGTGTGAATTGTAACCGTTATTTTTACCGATTGTTTCCAGGGTAACTAATTGTGTTTCTAGCGCTACCGGGGAAGGGGGATAGACATGCCACGACGTAGACTTGAATGAAACAAGGCCGTTTTTTGGCCTTGCGGATGTGCAGAGTCAACAGGAATAATGTTATCAGAATATGTTTTTTTTTCGATGTGTATTAAAATGATTGTGGCTGTCCACTATAGTGAAGGTATGATCCAAATAATTTAAGGATATCGTAGAGGACTCTATTTCATACATGATATTGATGTTTTCATTAAACGCGTTAAATAGTGAAAAATGTGGTCCATTTCATTTTGATTGCCGTTAATGACCAAGATTATATCGTCAAAATATTTTGCATCAAATTTTATTTTACTCAAGATCAAAATTCATGCATTGCTGGAAAAAAAAATCTGATTCTATACACTTCAGAAATCATTCAGAAAGCATACCAGCTAGTGGATTTCTATGATAAAATGTATTCTCAACCCTTCACATTACCTATGGGAATCGCACTAGCTGTATTCTTTCTGAAATTTTGCAGAACTCTATAGAATCTGATTTTTTGTCCAGTAATGCAGAGATTTTGAATTTGAGTAAAATAAAATTTTATGTTAGTTAAGTTAACGATATAATCTTTGTCATTAATCACACTCAAAATGATATAGACCACATATTTTCAGTATTTAACGAGTTTCATGAAAAGATCAATTTTATGTATGTAATTGACTCCTCTACCAGATGCTTAACGTATTTAGATCTCACCTTCACTATAGTGGACAGCCACATTGCTTTTAATATACATCGAAGAAATACATATTCTGCTAACATTATTCCTGGCGACTCTGTACATCCGCAAGCCCAAAAAATGGCCTTCTTTTATTCAAGTCTACATCGTGAAATGGCTATCCCCCTTCTCCGGAGGCGATAGAAACGGAATTAGTTACGCTGGAAACTATCGCTAAAAATAACTGTTACAATTCACCCTTAGTAAGACGAATATATAGAAAGAAAATGAATAAAAATAATAATACGACTTCCACATAATGTGATACAGTAGATGACGAACCAATGGCAATTAAATCTGTTCCTTTCACTGCTAAAATAAGTTACAAATTAGGACGTTTACTTAAAACCTTTAGATTTAGAAGGCCTTCCCCACTAACAATAATTTGAAAAAGAAACAAACCCATTCTTTACAAGTCGCTGCTGATAAACTTTCTCATCCTGGGGTTAACAAAATTACTTGCTGTCACTGTCCGAAATATTATATCGGTCAAACAGGTCGAGCGCTAGCTACTACATATAAGGAACGTATTATCACCGGAAGTGGTAGCGGTACGCGAGGTTCCACTTTCGCTGAACATCTCCTACAAATGGCTCACGCGCCTAATCCCCCAGCCTGTAAGCCTGTACCGAGCACCTACATTATGAAGTTCAGGGTATGAATTTAGACATAGTAAATGAAACAGAGCTTTTGAAACATCTCTGGTATGACAAAGACTATATCCTTAACGACCAAGTCCAGTTAAAAAACAAAAAAAATCGAATGTTTTATCCCTCAGTGCTTCAGATTCTACCATACGACATAGAGGATAGCCGAAATATTCATGCGGTCACTTTGTGTCACGGATGCTCAATTTTTTCAGTCAAGCTCTAGGTTCCCTTAATCTTAGTTATGACGGCTGCCCTTACAACAGTGAGTACACTAATAACATACACACGCTTTTTCTTCATTTAATGCTTTATAAAGAGAGATTCTTGTACATGTTCATAGTATTCTCACTTCTTACAAGCTCAAATATTTCTAATTGGTCCAAATAGCCATCCCCACTTAGTTACAATTATCCAAGTAGAATATGGTGATGCAAGGATGTTTTAGTCATATTCATTCCAAGTCCGAGCTCTGCTCTATAATTAATAAATAATTCCTTAGCCTTTTTTAAAAAACGTTGAAGTGACACCGTACGTCTCTTCACAATATACACGTAACCTTCATACCATTTTGGTAACACCTGATAGGACTAATCTCTGTTATCTCTGTCGGCCAATAGATAATAAGATCGATGAAAGCGACTGAGTATGTCCTTTCACGCATGTATATTAAGCCTGTTGTATTATTTGGCCTTTCACGTCAACAGCTATTGCAGCATAAATGTCGATTGTCTGTTGAACGCTATATGCGTTCACAGACCCCACTTAATTAAGTTGCAGAGTTCAGTACCACAAGTAACTGATTTTAATAAACTAGTTTAGCTTTAGATTCTTTTCATACTATTATGCTACATATCCGATAGCACTATTCAAAATGACCTCTGTCGGTCCGAATATATTGATGGCGATTTAGGCGACGTTTCACGTCCTTTCACCCAATTACATTAAGCCTGTCATACTAATTTGACCCTTAACTGCTCAATAACGTCTAGAATTAAATATAGTAGCTTTACACGCTTATCCAAGCGTAATCATCAAATACAGTCACCGACATCAAGTAATTGAAAAATGGGTTGTTCATCTCCTATATTTTTAGCCTGCTTCTAGTTAATGCTATTTTGTCTGTCCTACGAGCACGCGTTTTGATCATCTGTGGAATATGCTATCCCAAAAACATTCTCACTGCCTAGCTGAAGGCGCCACATCAGTTTACCTCAGAGTCCGCGGCCAACCGAACGTTGGCTCGGGTGAGGAAGCACGCTTCTGACGTTTGAGCTAAGTACAGCTATTGACATAGCACATACGTACCGTTTATTTTACGTTTTATGTGAGCATTTTTACCCTTTGTTCGTTCTGTATTAGTGCTGACACATGCCTATTTCGTCAGTTTGTAGCTTAAGTGTTTTTCCGAAAAGGCATACTTGTCCGTGTCGACAACTAGGTCTACAGTCGGTTTCTATTTGAAATCGAAATGGATTCTTTACAACCATTATAAAAATGATAATGGCAGTTCATGATTACAGAAATATAAGTATTCTACTCAAGGCCAAAAGTTGTTCAATTCTGAAATGCTAAAGAATAATCCAAACTGTGCGAAATTCTTGAAACATTTGTTTCAAATACACTAATTATATACAATTTCGCGAAAACAGATACCTCAGTGGGCAGATCTCATGAAGAAGACTGGATTAAGTTAAAAGCGAAAAGTCAGAGGAAAATATATGCAGCCAGAGAAAAATACTAGATACGAAAAAGTGAAGAACAATTGGTTTAATGAAGTAATACTGAGGCTAATCCGCGAATGACTGAAACAAACAACGATCATGGCTATTGGTGAATACAGTAATAAAGGTATTTTAATTAATGTGAGAAGACAACACATTAGGACATATTACGAGATTATGAATAGTGCATGTAATTTGAAGATTGTGTAATAATGAGATTACAAACTCCAAAGCAGTCAGTTCAATTGACAAGGAGTGGATGTTTCTCAAAGCGACAGTGACAAAATTAGACAAAAATCTCTGGAAGGAAGATGACTGCCAACACTTTTTGCAGAACAAGAGAAGTATTTGATGTGACACACAAGAGTGAACTACGAATTGTTCACAGCAGTTCATGCATAATCAAATAATGATATTTTCATCGATGCGTAAAGAATTGGCATACTAAAAAACAGGGAAGATCGACATGTGTTTAAAATTCATTGAGTTTACCCCTAGTACAAGAAGTAATAGTTCAGTTGAAGAGTAATGGATGACTTCAAACGGGAGAATCACACCAATCACAGATACGTACGTAAAATGAAGACAACTGCAGCATGATCAAGAAACATAAGAAATACTCAAGTGATTGACGAAGAAATGAAGTTCACAAATTATCAGTGTCCTGATACAGTAAGAAATGATGACAACTTCGTAATTCTCTGTGTCATAAGACATACAGCAGTACGAAAAGGAGTTGTCCATTAAAGGAGGCAAACAAGAAAAAATTTGGTCATGTGAGAAATACTTCAAATGGCTGAGGGAAGAATGATATACAGACGTGTTCAGGAATGTTCACGACTACGGAAATTCTTTTTAATATGTAAAGATGTGGGATTCTGAAATCCTAAGCAAAGATGACATCAATTTGTAACTGTATGAGGAAATAGGCACACAATAAGAAATACTAGAGTAAGTAGTTCAGGTTAGGCACACAATAAGAAATACTAGAGTAAGTAGTTCAGGTTTACTGAAGCGCATTCTTAAAAAGAGAAAAATCATATAAATTAAAGAATAATAAATTCGACGAATATACCAGCGTCAAACTTTTGCGTACTACAGTAAATACTTAATCTGTCTGACAAAGGAGACAAGTCAAACGAGAGGAGAAAATTCAAACGATATCATCAATACACTAAATGAAGATGTTCGTACATGCGCAAAGACATAGCGTAGTTACTGATATAAAGATGTGTTATTCAGTGTGTAAGCACGTAAAGTACTGAAACACAGGGCAATATCAAATTCATAGCTAATACACATTTTGCGATAAAAAATACCACTGAAGGCAGTTCAGTTGAACAGTGGTGGATGTCTTCAAAGTGGAGAATCAGAGACGTTAGACAAAGATTCGTAGAGGGAACATCACTGCGAAGAATTTGCTGGACACAGATAAACTACTTCACCTGATTGACGAAGGAATGTCCTACAAAAATGTTCAGACGACATCATCATTAGAGAAACACAAGTAATAAACCAACGACACGTCGTGTAATTATTAAATACTAAGGAATAATCACAAATATTTCAAATTGTTTCGGCTGTACATTATGTGTAGCCGTGCTAGTTGAGCAGGAGTGGATACATTTAAAAGCGCTATTGACAGATGTTAGACAAAGATGCGTACAGGTGACACTGCTCTGAAAGATTTATGGGGAAGACAAGAAGGTCTTCAACTCACTGACGAAAGACTGAAGTACAAAAATGTTCAGGGCGTTACCTGAACACGGATATAAAGGTTTTTTAATCGATGTGCAAAGAGCTGACACACTACCATTATGGGGAAAAATCGCATGTGTTTATAATTCGCTGATTACATACGTACTGCGATTAGAAATACCACAGCAAGCAGTTCAATTGAAGAGCGGTCGATGTCTTTATGTTGGGAATAAGAGAATTTAGAAAGACATACCTACAAGGAAGTCAAATGCGAACAGTTTATGAGAAAAAGAAGAAAAGCTTCAACCATTTACCGAAAAAATGCGCTACAAAAACATTCAGGTTGCTTCATGAATACACAATCAGAACTATTTTAATCAATGTGCAAAAACCGAGACGCTTATCAGTTTCGCACTTGTTTGAAGTCTCTCAGGCTGTAGATATTGCAATAAGAAATATCACTGCAAGCAGTTCTGTTGAGGAGCACTGACTCTCTTCAAACTTTTTGGGAGTCGAACAAGGTACAAACACAGAGGTACAAGGAAGCCAACAACGAAGCCAGTTTAGATAGCGGAGGAAGTACTTGAAACAACTGACGAAAGAACGGCGTACACAAAAGTTGAGCGAAAACTATGGATACAGAATTATAGGTATTTTGATCAGTGTGAAAACACCTGCCATACTGAAATACCGGGGAAATATTGAATGTGGTTGGAATTCACTGATTACATGCGTACTGCGAGAAGCACTACAATAAGAGGCATTTTCACAATGAACCGGAATTGGTATTTGAAAAACGGGAATCAGGGAAATTAGACAAGCATACGTACAAGGAACATCATTGAGAAGATTTCCGGGAAACAAAGAACTACTTCATCTGACTGACGAAAAAATGAGCTATAAAAATCGTCATGGGAATTCGTGAATACGGGATTAGAGTATTTTACTCAATTTCGAAAGTCGATCAACTATGAAACGCTAAGGTATTAAGCAACCTGTGCAAAATTCTTAAAGACATGCTTGAAATAGACTGATTATACACGTTCTGCGACAAAATTACGACAGTGGGGGTTTCTCATGAACGGGACTGGACGTACTTATAAGCGATAACTCAGAGGAAATTATTAGCAGCTAGAGAAAAATACAAACTAGGAAAAATACAGTAAAGAACATTTGGTTTATTGAAGGAAGACTGAGGCTCATCTGCGAATGGCTGAAATAGAACAACGTTCATGGGTATTTGTGAATACATTAACAAACGTATTTTAATTAATGTTAGAAGGCAACACACATTGGTGTAATGAGGGATTATGATTAGTTATGTAATTTACTGGTTGTATAAATCATGAGAGTACAAATTACACAGGGGGCAGTTTAGTTGACGTGGAGTGGATGTCTCCTAAAGCGACAGTGAAAAAAGGTAGACAAACATTTCTAGAAGGAAGATAACTGCCAAGACGTTTTGCGGAACACGAGAAATACTTGATGTGAGACGTAAGACTGAAGTACGAAATGTTCAGAGAAGTTCATGAACTATTTTCATCGATGTACAAAGAATAGGCATACTAAAATATTGGGAAGAACGACATGTGTTTTAAATTCATTGATTATATCTCTAGAACAAGTAGTAATACTACAGCAAACAGTTCATTTGGAGAGCAATGGATAACATTAAATGGGAGTATCACAGTAATCAGAGAAGCTTACGTACAAAGAAGACAAATGCAGAACGTTTAAGAAACATATGAAATACTCTAGTGACTGACGAAGAAATAAAGTACAAAAATGTTCAGTATCCTGATATAGTATGAAATGATGACAGCTTCGTAATTCTCTGAATCTATGGATATTGCGATAAGGAATACAACAGTATGAAGAGCAGTGGACCTTCGAAGGAGGCAAGCATAAAAAATTTTGGTCTCATGAGAAATACTTCAAATGGCTGAGGGAAGAATGATCTACAAAAGTGTTCAGGAAAATTCATGACTACGAAAATGTAGGTATTCTTTTGAATGTGCATAGTTGTGGGTTACTGAATTCCTAAGCAATGATGACATCAATTTGGAATTTCAATGAGGAAATAGCGTGGAATGTCAGATCCCTCAATCGGGCAGGTAGGTTAGAAAATTTAAAAAGGGAAATGGATAGGTTAAAGTTAGATATAGTGGGAATTAGTGAAGTTCGGTGGCAGGAGGAACAAGACTTCTGGTCAGGTGACTACAGGGTTATAAACACAAAATCAAATAGGGGTAATGCAGGAGTATGTTTAATAATGAATAGGAAAATAGGAATGCGGGTAAGCTACTACAAACAGCATAGTGAACGCATTATTGTGGCCAAGATAGATATGAAGCCCACACCTACTACAGTAGTACAAGTTTATATGCCAACTAGCTCTGCAGATGACGAAGAAATTGAAGAAATGTACGATGAAATAAAAGAAATTATTCAGATAGTGAAGGGAGACGAAAATTTAATAGTAATGGGTGACTGGAATTCGAGTGTAGGAAAAGGAAGAGAAGGAAACATAGTAGGGGAATATGGATTGGGACTAAGAAATGAAAGAGGAAGCCGCCTAGTAGAATTTTGTACAGAGCACAACTTAATCATAGGTAACACTTGGTTTAAGAATCATGAAAGGAGGTTGTATACGTGGAAGAACCCTGGAGATACTAAAAGGTATCAGATAGATTATATAATGGTAAGACAGAGATTTAGGAACCAGGTTTTAAATTGTAAGACATTTCCAGAGGCAGATGTGGACTCTGACCACAATCTATTGGTTATGACCTGTAGATTAAAACTGAAGAAACTGCAAAAATGTGGGAAATTAAGGAGATGGGACGTGGATAAACTGAAAGAACCAGATGTTGTACAGAGTTTCAGGGAGAGCATAAGGGAACAATTGACAGGAATAGGGGAAAGAAATACAGTAGAAGAAGAATGGGTAGCTCTGAGGGATGAAGTAGGTAAAAAGACGAGGGCTGCTAGAAATCCTTGGGTAACAGAAGAAATATTGAATTTAATTGATGAAAGGAGAAAATATAAAAATGTAGTAAATGAAGCAGGCAAAAAGGAATACAAACGTATCAAAAATGAGATAGACGGGAAGTGCAAAATGGCTAAACAGGGATGCCTAGAGGACAAATGTAAGGATGTAGAAGCTTATCTCACTAGGGGTAAGATAGATACTGCCTACAGGAAAATTAAAGAGACCTTTGAAGAGAAGAGAACCACGTGTATGAATATCAAGAGCTCAGATGGCAACCCAGTTCTAAGCAAAGAAGGGAAGGCAGAAAGGTGGAAGGAGTATATAGAAGGTTTATACAAGGGTGATGTACTTGAGGACAATATTATGGAAATCGAAGAAGATGTAGATGAAGACGAAATGGGAGATACGATACTGCGTGAAGAGTTTGACAGAGCACTGAAAGACCTGAGTCGAAACAAGGCCCCCGGAGTAGACAACATTCCATTACAACTACTGACGGCCTTGGGAGAGCCAGTCATGACAAAACTCTACCAGCTGGTGAGCAAGATGTATGAGACAGGCGAAATACCCTCAGACTTCAAGAAGAATATAATAATTCCAATCCCAAAGAAAGCAGGTGTTGACAGATGTGAAAATTCCCGAACTATCAGTTTAATAAGTCACAGCTGCAAAATACTAACGCGAATTCTTTACAGACGAATGGAAAAACTGGTAGATGCGGACCTCGGGGAGGATCAGTTTGGATTCCGTCGAAATGTTGGAACACGTGAGGCAATACTGACCTTACGACTTATCTTAGAAGAAAGATTAAGAAAAGGCAAACCTACGTTTCTAGCATTTGTAGACTTAGAGAAAGCTTTTGACAATGTTGACTGGAATACTCTTTTTCAAATTCTAAAGGTGGCAGGGGTAAAATACAGGGAGCGAAAGGCTATTTACAATTTGTACAGAAACCAGATGGCAGTCATAAGAGTCGAGGGACATGAAAGGGAAGCAGTGGTTGGGAAAGGAGTGAGACAGGCTTGTAGCCTCTCCCCGATGTTATTCAATCTGTATATTGAGCAATCAGTAAAGGAAACAAAAGAAAAATTTGGAGTAGGTATTAAAATCCATGGAGAAGAAATAAAAACTTTGAGGTTCGCCGATGACATTGTAATTCTGTTAGAGACAGCAAAGGGCTTGGAAGAGCAGTTGAACGGAATGGACAGTGTCTTGAAAGGAGGATATAAGATGAACATCAACAAAAGCAAAACGAGGATAATGGAATGTAGTCAAATTAAATCGGGTGATGCTGAGGGAATTAGATTAGGAAATGAGACACTTAAAGTAGTAAAGGAGTTTTGCTATTTAGGAAGTAAAATAACTGATGATGGTCGAAGTAGAGAGGATATAAAATGTAGACTGGCAATGGCAAGGAAAGCGTTTCTGAAGAAGAGAAATTTGTTAACATCGAATATAGATTTAAGTGTCAGGAAGTCATTTCTGAAAATATTTGTTTGGAGTGTAGCCATTATGGAAGTGAAACATGGACGATAACTAGTCTGGACAAGAAGAGAATAGAAGCTTTCGAAATGTGGTGCTACAGAAGAATACTGAAGATAAGGTGGATAGATCACGTAACTAATGAGGAGGTATTGAGTAGGATTGGGGAGAAGAGAAGTTTGTGGCACAACTTGACTAGAAGAAGGGATCGGTTGGTAGGACATGTTTTGAGGCATCAAGGGATCACAAATTTAGCATTGGAGGGCAGTGTGGAGGGTAAAAATCGTAGAGGGAGACCGAGAGATGAGTACACTAAGCAGATTCAGAAGGATGTAGGTTGTAGTAGGTACTGGGAGATGAAGCAGCTTGCACAGGATAGAGTAGGATGGAGAGCTGCATCAAACCAGTCTCAGGACTGAAGACAACAACAACAACAACATGAGGAAATAGGAACGAAATGAAAATAATGTGTTCAAATGGGAAATAAAGTGTTCAAATGGGAAAAGTGAGACAAGTTACACAAATATCTGTACAAAGAAGATAACTTAAAAGACATTTTCTGGCAACAGAACAAATACTTCATCTGACTGACGAAAGAATGAAGTAGAACATGTTTAGCGTAGTTACTGATTGCTGCCATAAAGATATGTTATTAAACGTGTAAGTACATAAAGGACTGAAACACAGGGAAAATACCACGTGCTTAAAATTCTTAGCTTATACACATTTTCCGATAAGAAATACCTTTGAAGGCAGTTCAGTTGAACAGTGGTGGATGACATTAAAATGGAGAATCTGAGACGTTAGACAGAGATACGTAGACGGAAAATCACTGCGTCGAATTTACTGGAAACAGATGAATTTCTTCAACTGGTTGACGAAGGAATGACCCACAAAAAGGAAGTACTTCAGATAACTGACATAACAATGTTGAGCGCAAATCATTGATACAGAATTATAGGTATTTTAATCAGTGTAAAAACACCTGCCATAGTGAAGTACCGCAGAAAAATTGCATATGTTTTGAATTCACTGATTACATGCGTACTGCGATAAGCAGTACAACAGGACACTTGACAGCTTCGTAATTCTCTGAGTCTATAGATAAGACGTACAACAGTATGAAGAGCATAGGTCCATTAAAGAAGGCAAGCAAAAAAAGTTTGGTCTCATGAGAACTGCTTCAATTAGCTGACGGAAGAATGACCTACAAAAGTGTTCAGGAAAGTTCATGACTACGGAAATTAAGGTATTCTTTGGAATGTGCAAAGATGTGGAATACTGAAATCCTAAAGAAAGATGACATCAATTTGTAACTGTTTGATGAAATAGGCACGCAGTAAGAAATACTAGAGTAGGTAGTTCAGTTTAACTGATACGCATTTTGCAAAGGGAAAATCATACAAAATTAAGGAGAAATGCATTCGAGGAATATACCAGCGTCAAATGTTAGGGTACTAGAGTAATTACTTCATCTGACTGACGAAGGAAAGAATTACAAAAATATTCAAGCGATAATACAGTCCACGAAGGGGCTACCCGTGGCCCTACAGAGGCGTAACGCAAGAAGAAAAAGAAGATATTCAAGCGATATCAACAATACAATAGGAGATAATGTTCTTTCTTGTGCAAATACATAGGTTACCGAAATAGTTAAGAAACATGACATGAGTTTGAAATTGTGAAAGGCTGCTTTCATAAGAAAACCATCGGAGACCAATTGAAGAGCGATAATGTTTTTAAATGGGAAAAATGAGAGAAATTACACAAACACCTGTACAATGAAGGTAACTTAAAATGAATCTTTGGGTAACAGAACCTGCAATGAACAGGAGTGGATATTTCAAAAACGGGAATCAGGGAAATTACACTAGCGTACGTGCAAGAAACATCATTGCGAAGAATTACGGGAAACAAAGAACTATTTCAAATGAATGCCGAAAGAATGAGCTATAAAAATGTCCATGGGAATTCATGACTACAGAATTGCAAGTATATTACTCAATGTTGAATGTCGCTCAATTATGAAATGTTAAGGAATAATACAATCTGTACGAAATTCTTGAAACGTATGTTTAAAATACACTGATTATACACGTTTTGCGAAAAGAAATGTCACAGTGGGCGGTAGTCATGAAGAGGAGTGGATGTCATTAAAAGGGATAACTCAGAGGAAAATATTAGCAGCCAGAGAAAAATACTAAGTAGGAAGGAGACAGTGAAGAAAAGTTGGTTTAATGAAGAAATACTCAGGCTCATCCGCAATTGACTGAAGTAGAACAACGTTCATGGGTATTCGTGAATACAGTAATAAAGTATTTTAATTAATGTGACAAGCCAACAGTTATTGACATAACGAGGGATTAGTGTGTGTGTGTGTGTAATTTGCTGATTGTATAACGAGTGGATGTCTCTTCGAACGACAGTGACAAAAGGTAGACAAACATTTCTAGAAGAAGATAACTGCCAAGACTTTTTGCGGTACAGGAGAGGTACTTGATGTGACACTTACGATACAGTACGAAATTATCAGAGCAGTTCATGAATAATCAAATATTGATATTTTCATCGATGTGCAAAAATTGGCATACTAAAATACTGTGATGAACGACATGTGCTTGAAATTCATTCATTGATTATATCTGTAGTGCAAGAAGTCATACTACTGCAAACAGATCAGTTGAAGAGCAGTGGATGACTCTAAACGGGAGAATCACAGTAATCAGAGAAACTTACGTACAAGAAAGACAACTGCGGAATATTAAAGAAACAAAAGAAATACTCCAGTGTTTGACGAAGAAATAAGGTACAAAACGTTCAGTATCCTGATGTAGTAGAAAATGATGACAGCTTCGAAATACTCTGAGTCTATGGATACTGCGATAAGACATACCGCAGTAAGCACTTCTATGAAGAGGAGCGGTCCTTTAAAAGGGGCAAGGAAAAGAAAAACTGGTCCCATGAGAAATATTACAAGTGACTGAGGAAAGAATGATCTACAAATATGTTCAGGTAAGTTCATGACCACAGAAATGAAGGCATTCTTTCCAAAGATGTGGGATACTGAATTCCTAAGCAATGATGACATCAGTTTGTAACTCTATGAGGAAACAGGCAAAAAATAAAAATACTAGAACAGGCAGTTCAGTTTAACCGATGCGCATGCTCAGGTGATGTACTAACCACTGGTATTGTCGTGTTGCATTGACACTCAAATCCAAATCCGAAGGCAGGGTCGCCAATGAAATACAACGCTGAGCACTGACAGCACGTTTATTACAAATACAAACGTATAGGCAGAAGAGAACTTATATCCTGAACAGTAAGTGCTGCTATTTGTACAGGGTGGTCAAATACCGTCTGAAAACTTGTAATTGTGTTACAGGGGACGCTACGCTGAAAGATAATTGTTAAGAAAAATATTCCGATATATTGTGCCGTTTCCGATTTATTTACATTTAAGTTAGCCATTTACCTTTAAGTTGGCCATTAAAGTTAGCACTTCCACGCGCTAAAATGCGGAGGCGCACAGACATCCATGGGTTCGTGCTCTACCATTTCTTCAGATTCTCGTTACCAGTTACAATGTGCCGTTTCTGGAAGCGATAAATTTGAGTTCCATGAGTACAAGCTACGTTCGTTCGATCTGAGGAGACCAAACGTAGTACAAGTTTGCGACATTTTCACTAGTAGGTTGCTTGAATTTGCACGCGCGACGACCTGATTGGCTATCTTCAAGGCTATACAATATGGAAATGTCGCAACGTATCGAACTTTTTCGTAATAATTTTTTCTCAACATTATCTCCTCTGCAACACCATTACAATTTATGACCGTCTGTATAATAATCGAATATTCCAGAATATACAAACATAAGGTGTTTAGAGAACCTTGCCAGTGGGCAAACAATGTCGATTTCCTGCTTCGACCAAACGAATGAAATCACACACTGCTTCGGACGAAAACCACTCACTACGCAACGGCCACCGTATCCTGTACTGACTCAACAATTTGGTATTTTTCTACTATGAAAATTATTGTCAAAGAGAAAAAAGGGATAAGTACCAGGAAAAACTTAGGTGGCGCTAACCTATACGCCACAGTGTAATCACAACACATTGCGGTAATATAAACGTGTTAGCGGTTTATAAAAGTTTTAATACAATCATAATAATGTATTGTTACTATTTCTAAAATTTTCGTAATCTGTGGCTCGTTACAAGTGAAGGTGACGGGACGCTATATTTGGAAAGTGCTAACGAAGTTTCACTCAAACCCTTCTACTTCCCATTCTTACGTGGCTGTTGAGTTTGAAACGAAGAAAAGATTTGTGCAGGCGGTTCAGAACACAGAATAAGTTTTACGCTGTATCTGGATACAAAAGCTAGTTCCAGAGACAGCTGTTTACTGAGCGTCCCTTCCTGCGCAGTTCAGTGAGCTCTGTGGCGTCTGCGAGGCCATCGTTCTGATTTATTGCCTGGGATTAAAAGCGTATTACTCAAGTGCTACATCCGTGTCGCTTCTGCTTTTGTCCAAGAGTAGTTCGTAGCATCTTATCGCGGCAGTCCCGCTCTCTACTTATCTGAGACGAAATTACATATCAAAACGTAACCGACAGTTCTGAAAGCGGAACTGACTACTCAGTAAGTCGTTCTTCTTTACTAAGGCAATCGAAATCGAATCCATAACGAAGGACTAAAAATCCAAATCTCCAGCATCCGATCTATAGTCTTTTAAATTTTCTCCTTTGGCAATAATTTGCATAATTGAGACATGCCAAATAGCAGAGTCCGTGCAGAATACTGTGGCGGGTGCACAGCGTCCAATTTTCGTCCGAAGTGCTGGGCGGAACGGAAGGGAAGGCCGACATTGATTGCCATCTTTCGGCCGGTTGGAGACATGCTGCGCTGACAGAATCAATGCGCAAGCCCTGCAGTCTTTTTCAAATGACTTTACAGAAACTTCGGTCAAAAACTTCATTTTTGCGTTACTTACAGCATTAATTTCATCTTCGTGATGACGTGCCCATCATTTCGTTAATGGTCTTAGTCATCGGGATATTTTCATTTAAGTAAGACACAGCACGAAATTCGAGAAAGTTTACTATGAAGAATCGCTATGATTCTGCATTTGTTGCATATTACATAATATGTTACTGGGTATGAAATTTAGCTAACATATAGAATTTGTGATCGCACGTGCCGGCGATAAAGTCAGAGTGAAATATCCATAACATTCCTCATATTTCACAAGTGGTTGGAGATACTGAAAATAGATTTAAGCAAACGGTAGCACGCAAAGAGCACAGTAACTTACCATACCGTTATTATGTGGAACTTCATTATCTATCATGTTATTTCACTAAATAGAGACTTTTCCATGAAACAAAGTTATTTTTAATAGCCGTTGATAGCTGGTGACACGAGAAATGCTGTGGGTTTTGGAACAATATAAGTGAAATCATTACACTTTTATTTTTGTTCGAACGAAGTGCTTTCTAGTAAGATATTGACCTTACTTGTCCTGAGTTCTTCACTTAATAAACTTGATAAACCACTGCTTCACAATTCTCTCACAAAAACGTTTCTACAACATTTTAGTAAGGTGACAGTGTGTAAACTACGCCGTGTTTCGGGAAGAGAAGCAAACTTTAAAATGGCAACAAAAAATCTAGGTTTTACTCAAAAATCGACACTCATGACACTTCGCTGAAAGCTACAAATGATAACCAGTCAGGCGAAAATAAATCACTGGTAATGTTGCATTTAAGCGGAATTTCTTTTTAAGATACTAAAAAAAGCAGAGGTGACAGTATATCTTTTTTGGATGGCCGTTACGCAAGTGTGGCCGTGGAAGGGCTCCACTTAATATTTACAAAAAATATGAACATAGGTTTCAATTTAGAACGGCACTTGCCCTCCTGTGCTCGACATTCTCCTACTGCTCCCCCCACGCTTGTCCTGCCGACTGTGCATCTATGGGGTATATTCCTCTGTAACTCCCTAAGTAAATTACAGTGCCTCACAGGAGAAGCGTAGCACCCAGAAGATATGGTCAGACGTCACTGTAACAGACGTCACTGTAACTTCACATACACATACACACACACACACGCACGCACACACACACACACACACTCATGATCGGCAGATATGTAAATGGTCAGTGTGGCTATTCTCTGTGACAAGTAGAATGGCGACTGGAGAGCATTAGTCTTGTCCATATTGTTACCAAGCCTCAAAGGGCATACAGGGTGTTACAAAAAGGTACTGCCAAACTTTCAGGAAACATTCCTCACACACAAATAAGGAAAAGATGTTACGTGGACATGTGTCCGGAAACGCTTAATTTCCATGTTAGAGCTCATTATAGTTTCGTCGTCCACCTACGCTCAATGGAGCACGTTATCATGATTTCATACCGGATACTCTACCTGTGCTGCTAGAACATGTGCATTTACAAGTACCACACAACATGTGCTTCATGCACGATGGAGCTCCTGCACATTTCAGTCGAAGTGTTCGTACGCTTCTCAACAACAGATTCGGTAACCGATGGATTGGTAGAGGCGGACCAATTCCATGGCCTCCACGCTCTCCTCATCTCAACCCTCTTGACTATCATTTATGGGGGCATTTGAAAGCTCTTGTCTACGCAACCCCGGTACCAAATGTAGAGACTCTTAGTGCTCGTATTGTGGACGGATATGATAGATACAATATGTCATTCTCCAGGGCTGCATCAGCGCATCAGGGATTCCATGCGACGGAAGGTGGATGCATGTATCCTCGCTAACGGAGAACATTTTGAACATTTCCTGTAACAAAGTGTTTGAAGTCACGCTGGTACGTTCTGTTGCTGTGTGTTTCCATTCCATGATTAATGTGATTTGAAGAGAAGTAATAAAGTGAACTCTAACATGGAACGTAAGCGTTTCCGGACACATGTCCACATAACATATTTTCTTTCTTTGTGTGTGAGGAATGTTTCCTGAAAGTTTGGCCGTGCCTTTTTGTAACACCCTGTATAAGGGGCGTGAAAAGCGTCAGGTGCTGAGTGACCACTGATAGGCAAGGAAATTTTATGAACTCAAGTGAGATCATTGTCAGTACCTGACAGAGTTTGTAAGGGGCCTCATTGTGGGTCTCTATTTGGCCAGCTGGTAGAATCGCGCATCATCCACACTACTGAGGTACACTCTAAGTAAAAAAGAAATGCACAATGTAGGAATTATCCGAATAGGACAGAAATTAGTAAATGTTATGTACATGTAGAGACAAACAAATTTTTACAATTCCAGATAAACTGGATGATTTATTCAAGTGAAACAAATTGATAAATTGAGCGCATGAATAATACAATGGTCCACCCATGGCCTTTTTGCAAGCAGTTATTTGGCTTGGCATTGATTGACAGAGTTGTTGGATATCCTCCACAGGGATATGGTGCAAATTCTGTCCAACAGGTACATTACATCGTCAAAATCCTGAGCTGGTTGGAGGGCCCATCCCTTAATTCTCCATGAGTGCTCAGCTGGGGAGAGATGTAGCGATTTTTCTGGACATGGTAGGGTTTGAAAGCACGAATAAAAGTAATAGAAACTCTCGTCGAGTGTGGGCAGGCATTATCTTGCTGAAATGTAAGTTCATGATGGCTTGTCATCAAGGGAAAAGAAAACTGGGTATAGAATATGGTTGAAATATCGCTGTGCTGTAAGGATGTCGACAATTTGTACCTCTTTTTGTTGCCGTTCACGTCAAGCCATTCTGCGCTTACATTTCAAATGTTAATGCCCACTCGCACATAGCGCGAGTTTCTGCTACTTGTCTTCGTACTTGGAATACCCTACCTCGGTCAGCGAGTTCGCCGGATCTCTCCCCAGTTGAGAACATTTGGAGCACTACGGGCAGGACGAAGATCTAATGCGCCAGTTTGACAGAATTTGGCACGAAATCCCTCAGGACATCCAACAACTCTATCAATCAATGCCAAGCCGAGTAACTAGTTGCGTAAGGGCCAAGGGTGGACCAACGCATTAGTGACTTGTTCAGTTTGTGAAGCTCTTTCCCTTGAATAAATCATCCAATTTTTTTCTAAATTGAAGTTATTTGTTGTCTGCACATTTGCATCACACTTATATTTTCTGTCCAATTCGGATATTCCTTCACGGTGCATCACTTCTCTCTCTCTCTCCCCCCCCCCCCCTTTTTTTTCTAGGACAGGCATAGTTTACCTCCAGGTTTCTGTCCACCACGTCTGACCTCCACAAGAGGGGACTGCTGTATTGTGCATCAGTCATGTTGTAACTCTTTGACATATGAGCCTACTATCCGAGAACAAGTAATGGACTCCCACACTAAGAAATTATCGTGGATAAGCTGCTATTGATAGCACAACACATACGGCTGCGCTTTGAGTAATGCTGTCACCGGGGAGCATGGACTGCTGACGAATGGCTTCTAATTGTGTTCAGTGACAAGTCGTGGTTCGTCTGTATCCTGTACGGCGATCGTTGGCGAATATGGCGGCGACCTGGGAAAAGGTTTCAGCCATCAATGTTTCGGAGTGGCACAGTAGTGTTACTCCTGGCGCCATGCTGTGGGGAGCCATCGGGTATGACTCCCGATAAAGGCTAGTAGTCATTGAGGGAACTCTGACGACACAACGGCACGTCACGGTCATCCTACGGACACGTGTGTTACTTCTCATCCGACAATATCGCGATACCGTTTTTTAACAGAATAGTGCTCATCCGCGCATGGCATATATCTCTATGAACTGTCTGGGTGATGTTGAAATACTCACATGTCAATCTGTTCTTGACAGAAAGTGTAGGGTAAAGTTGAGGCATATTGGCATCCTAAGAAGATTTTTAAAATAACTTCTAAAAAAATCTAATTTAAAATTTTTATTTTATATCACTAACAAGCTTATACCTTACGCCGAAGCAATGCAAGTTTAATTGTTTTTTCAAATTTTATTTTCAGAGCACGAAATCTGAAATAAGTAAATGGTTCACTAATTTCCTTTGTCCACCAGTATAGGGGAAAACGGACACTCATACGGGGCAGACAGACAACTGACTTCTTAATCACTATCATCATCGGAACAATTGTGGCAGACAAAGTAGGAATCATTTCCATTTGTATACACACAATACGAAACCAGAACGAACATCGTTACAAAGCAGCCAATTTTCACCATGTTTGTACAGTTTCTTTAGACACATAGCACACATCATTTTTACGGATATCACATTTTGTATTTTAATCAACTTCTTGTCTCCTGCCCTGGCACTTTTCTCTTTTATATCAATAACAGAAGTAGAATCTGTCAAAATGAATGATGTTCCCAACTTCTGTTTGTTGATTGCAGATCCTCAAGCCAATAACACAAGAGTGAGACCCTAAAACTTCTTCTCCCATTCGCAGTGTCTTTGTTGACGCCTTTTGTTGGCTGCGCCTGCAGTTCCTCCACTCGATTATTTCCTGGTACAGTTGTCGTTTGTGAGTCTGCTGTCTAATTCTCGGGATTTGGTATTGTGGAAATAGTGAGTTATTCATACACAGCTACCAGAGCAAACATTTGTTCACGCAAGGGATTCGGGTTGAAAGGATGAATACCACAACTACTGAATCCGTTTACAGCGTTCCAGGCTGTAGTTAAACTGCTCTATGCTTCAGCAAAAATAGTCCCAAATGTCAGTTTGTTAATTACTTTCCTTGGGTTTCTTGTGATATACACCCTGTAGCCATCATTGTAAAATGTTTTTCGCAGAGTGAAGAAAGAGACATCGAGGTGCTGGAGTCTGAGTGCTCTGTGGGGGCTAACACAACGGACGCATTCTGTTGTTACAGCCTTCTCCTGAGTTGGAGGACCTCAAAAATGTGAGCCATGGCCATCCTAAATAAGAACTACTGGTCCAGGAGGCTTCACATTAATAAAATGCCCAAGGAACTGTGAGAATGTCCCATTTCATATAGCCACTCTCTGAGAGGATTACTTTTGTACCAGGAGGCATACCTAGTTCGTAACAGTCATTGTACCGTACCCCTTTCATAACAGGGAACATACCTCTTACGATCATCGACCATTCTGTAATAAAATACAGTGTCCAATCACCATTGCTGACATTTATTAAAATTAATAGTCAGAAAGACAGCCATACTTTTTTTAAGAAAAAATTAATGTGTCCACTTGATCACCACCATCCAAGAAAATCTACTCATCCTACAAACTGGCGCCAAGTTTGAATATTGGTAGTAAAGAAAGGTCAATTCGCATATATCTATTAAGCTAAGAAAACGGCGTGAAAGGACACTTGGACTACCTCCACTAACCTAAGTCATCCAACTACCACATCATCCTAGGAACTGGCGCCAAGTTTGAATTTTGGCATGACGATATGACAAATGGGCTACCTCTGCTACCCTAAAAAATGGCGTGAAAGAAAGGACACTTGGAATACCTCCACTAACGTAAGTCACCCGACCGCCACCTCCTCCTAGGGATTCGTGAGAGGACTCAGCCATGCACTGGGCTGGTGGAGAGAGGAACGAGTGTACTTCATTTGTTTTGGAACAATTTATTTAGGGATGGAGTATATTAATTACACTGATACAAAACACATGCTCTGACATACTTGACGTCACGTCATACAGCCTACACCCATGCGAACAACTAAAAGACTCTATAAACATGCTTGCTAATCGTCAACTGTCGAAATCATGCTGCTGTCTTTTATTTAAACAATTTGAGCCACTACCACCATCCAGTGGGTATGCCACGAAGTCTAGAGCCCAGCAGACCTAGAGCACAGCACCAACACCAGAGCACGCTAACATCCCTCTCATGTTTGGCTGCTTTCTCTCTGTCGACAATCTAACGGGACACCTCTGATGCATGGATACCAACGTCACAGATTGTGCTGTTCCTCCGCTCATGACGTGTGTGTCATGCCCATACTGACGTTACAGATGGTGTTCTTCCACCGTTCATGACAGGTGTGTGTGTGACGCTCATATGACAAATATCGATGTGCTGAATCTATACGTCTCTCATGACAGGACCCACAGACATCTTCTCTAGTCATGCCACAACATAAAGTATAGATACTTTAGAATGCAATATATATACATTTTACACAATGTAAGCCACATTAACTTTACAATACAATATATACACATTTTACACTAACAGTGCAGTATCTTTCATATCTGTACAGCACCTGAAAAAATTATTGTATGCCGACACTCACACCATCTATATTTCACGATGCTCCTCAGTCCTAGGGAAGCACTGTCAGCCTTTTCTTCCTTTCTACAGAAATGACATTCAACGGCAATAAACTATTTTACACTGATCACCATATTGCACCGACAACTAAACCTCGCAAAATGCCATACATTTTGTCAAATACGGAAAGATTCTTACTCAATTACAGTGCTCTGACACTGAGGACAGGAGATCGAATATTAGAGCGTGAAACCGATATCCAACCCAGCAATATATTACCGCGTACTGTGTAGTTGTAGTAAACGTACAATTCATATCCTCAGCCATACAATATCATCCATTTTACATCAGAGCACCCCAAGCAGACCGAAGTCGCTCTCAGAACTGAGCTACAAATTCGTGATCTTTTCCCCTCGGCATAAATGCGTTACTGTTCCTGATCTGAACCTGATTCCTTGCTTTTCGCTTTTCTACGAACATGTCCAGACTCGGGGATCACAAAAACACGCGTATTTTCACATAGTTCGTCATAATAAGAGACCATTTTCGCGGTACTTCTGGATATCAAGCACTAGGCAGCATCCTACCGATCGCTGGCCCAACATACCAACATATAGACTGGAAATTATTTCTCTACAAACCCCAAACCTTAGCGATGTTCAGTATGCTATAGACCACTGAGTAACTTCAAACAAATAGAGGAATCTCATATTTCCACTCTCAAATACCGATGTCGGTGATGTGACACATTCCAAATCATCCCTATAATTTACAAGCCTGCTAAGGTCTTTCCCATGTCTAGATAACATGTGTCTTCCACATGCTAGATGCATACTCCACAGTCGAGCTTCTCTCAACTAGATAAAGGCGCGAAATGTGCAGAACCAGTCAACGAACAATTTACATGGGAGGGAATAATGGTCCAGCACAAACGTACCTCCATACACAATCTTCTCAAATTTCCACTTGATCACAAAACCGCCCAACACATATTTAGTATTAGTTCGCTATTTGGTCGTCTACACGATGGCAAAGTTAAGTCAGATACATTCTTACACTCCAACAGGCCTCTGCATTCGGACGGCTGCTGCCGTTAATGGGAAACGTGAATCATTCCCACCATGCATACACTTGATCATTCTCGAAAACCAGTCACATATATGTTTTATAATTATACTTAGAATTAATATTATGACCGTGGCCTCAATTGAATTGCATCTGACTGTGAGTGAAGTATCAGAAATACACCCTGTTGAAGGCTGTGGCCTCTGTAAGTGGAAATATCTGTACATTCCTTACGACTGACCATAGCCATCTCCTTTACATATATCAGAACACAAAGATATACATTATAAGCCTGATGCTCAAATGCGAACATATCATGCTCTGCACACTACTACTAAGTATAATAATACTTGCCTAATAAATGATTCCCCACAATGCAAAGTAATACTGATCGAAAATCAATGATGGGTGGGCATGTCTCTTAGGTTTTTCTTGGTAGTGCTATGAAAGAGAGACGTAATCGGCCAGATGCTTAAACCACTGTATCTCAACAACCACTGTATGTTATTGTCATAAGCAGTCTTGGTTCTACATCTGCAGGCAAGTATCAATGTTAAAGGCTATACCCGCTTTGAAAATTGAGGTATTACATTACCTCTGAAATAGGTGTTTTTTCCAAATACCATAACAGAGATGGTAGGAATGTGTATAATCAGACCAACAAGTAGCCCACGATGCAACCTCGTGATAAAATTAACGCATTTTGAAAGTGATTCGGTAAGGAACGTGGTATGTAAGCAGTATTTGGGACTCCCTCACACCGTACAGCTAGATAATTCTATAGTATTTGTAGTGCATTCTGTCTCGATACTATATCAGAGGTTCTGCGATATATCCACTGAGTTATAGGCGACGACTGATTGAGAACGAACACAACAGTAGTCGTAGTAGTATATGATATGCTGATTGAGGTTGTAAGAAAATGTACACTATGTTCTCAGATCTCTAGTGTTACACTACCCACTAGAAGTGATGTCCATGATTTTGAATCATGGTATTTCCATTCAAGCACTTACCTGCATCAGATCACATCCACTAGTGAATAATATTTCTGGCACTCTCATATCTTGCAACAAGACACCTTCCTCGAACCTGTCTGCTACAGTAAAATTACAATCTGGTTTCAACCAGTCCCTACACATCCTGCAGCTGCGCTCATTTCTACAGCTCCGTGCATGTTATCATGCCATTTTAAGCTGGAACTGAGCAGAAGGCAGAGGAAACCATACCCACCACCTTCAGCAACATGTGTAGAAGCAGAGCGACCTGAGTTAGTGCGACAGGTGCATGTTTTGACCATTCCATGAAAATGTGCTCACTGTGAAAATTTCGTACAAGTTCTATAGATCTGTGTCCATTCAAATCTATCACCCCAACATGCTATCAGCGTTATTCTCTACCACCAAACAGAGAAAAATTAAGAGCTATAGAAGTTCCACTAACTTCGATCAATATAGAACTCATCTAGGCACCATTGCTCGCACGATGATACATAGCTGTGCTGCGGCTCCAGCGCGGAGAGGGAGTTTTCGCAATTGTTCCCCAGAATAGCGCAGCATACAGCCCTCCAAGCATTCCTAACGGTATTATTTTGCAAGCAGTCTGTAGGCTGTGCTATGCGTTATTTAGACAGTTTACAATTTCGTGTCTGCACATCAATGCACTGAATTATTTAGAAGTGGTGGAACAGTTTTTGTTTAGCACGATCTGTGACATCCATATGTCCTTTAAACACACAAACACATCACAAGTGTTGGGACAGCATGCTCTGTAACATCAATATGGGCGTCACACACATGTCACAAGCAGTGGAACAGCACAATCTGTGACATTGGTATCCATGCATCAGAGATGTCCAATTAGAATGACGATAGAGAGAAAGCGGTCAAACAGATGAGAGTGATGACAGCGCGCTCTGATGGTGGTGCTGTGCTTAAGGTCAGTTGGGCTCTGGATCTCGCGGCAAACACACTGGATGTCGGTAGTGGCTCAAATTGTTTAAATAAAAGACAGAAGCATGATTACGACAGTTGACGATTATCAAGCATGTTTGTAGAGTCTTTTAGTGGTTTGCATGTGTGTAGGCTGTGTGACGTGACCCCAAGCATGTCAGAGCGTGTGTTTTGTATCATTGTAATAAATATACTCCATACGTAAATAAATTGTTCCAAAATAAATGAAGTACACTCGTTCCTCTCTCCACCAGCCCACTGCAGACTGAGTCCTTCTCCCACGAATCCCTAGGAGGAGAGGGTGGTCTGGTAACTTAGGTTAGTGGAGATTGTCCAAGTGTCCTTTCTTTTGCGACATTTTCTTAGGGTAGTGAGGTTGCCCAATTGACATATCTTCCTGTGAAAATTCTAACTTGGTGCCAGTTCCTAGGATGGGATGGCGGTTGGATGACTTAGGTTAGTGGAGGTAGTCGAAGTGCCCTTTCTTTCACTCCATGTTCTTAGCTTAGTAGAGATACGCGAATTGACTTTTCGTTACCACCAAAATTCAAACTTGGCGCCAGTTCCAAGGAAGAGGTGGTGGTCTGGTGAGTTAGGATAGTGGGGGTAGCCCAAATGACATATTTTCCCTCGATTTTTTTTGGTTAGTAGACATAACAGTGGTGTGATGCATTATCCCATTGGAGTTTGAACTTCCTGCTAATTTTCTGTTGGAGGGAAGGGGGGTTAGGTTAGTTGAAGTAGCCCAATTGACCTATCTTCCCACAAAAATTCAAACTTCTCACCAGAGGGGTGTGACACTTGCATCATCAACTGACGTCATGGCCGCCATCTTGGATGACGTCATTCACTGTGCACATTAGTACACGTTAGCCCACCAACATGGGTTGGTAAGAGGACGTGGTGGTCAGTTGAGGATTGTGGTGGAGACTAACTATTTCCTTCTAAGTCCAGTGGGCGTGGCAAATCTGTGAAAATTGTAATTTCCCACCTGGGTGGGGGATGTGGCACATTTTTAATTTCCCGCCGCCGCCATCTTGGATTTGGGGTGGGAACCTTATCAGTGTGTCTGGTACATCACAGGTCTAATGGTACTTGCATCTTTCCCTGACGTCATGGTCGCCATCTTGGACCATAGCGCCCTCTGGTGGTGGCGCTGTGTACTAGGTCAGTTTGAGTCAGGACCTCGTGGCCAACACACTGGATGGCTGTACTGCATGAAATTGTTGAAATAAAGACTTATATCCAGCACTGGTTGAGTTCTTTTCCCACAAATCCATAGGAGGAGGTGGTGTTCAGGTGACTTAGGTTAGTGGAGGTAACCATTCTTCCACGCCATTTTCTCAGCTTAGTCGAGATACGAGAATTGACCTTTTTTACCATTAAAATTCAAACTTGGCGCCAGTTCCTAGGAAGAAGTGGCAGTCGGGTGACTTAGGTTAGTGGATGTAGCCCAAGTGACCTATCTTCCTTCGATTTTCTTAGGTGAGAAGAGATAACTGTGGTGTGATGCATTACGCTCTTGAAATTTGAATTTCCCACCTTTTTCTGGGGGAGGTGGTTAGGGTAATGGAGGTAACCCAATTGACCTATCTCCCACCAAAATTCAAAGTTCCCGCCAAAATCAGCCATCTTATATGACGTCCAGCCGCCGTCTTGGTTGACATCATATGCTGTTGCCAAGTATATATGCCGCCATCTTGGATTATGTCATCGCCGCCATCTTGCGGACATCTGGCAACAATGCAGAGAGAGGTGGTGTTACCTTTGCTCCAATACTATTGCCAACTTCAACAAGATGATACCAGGCATTTTCTTACGTTTTGTCTGTTTGCCTCAACTTTACCCTGTGGGATCGTCTCGGACGTCATCTCCGTTCCAGTGCCACTATCCGAGGTTATCAGGGGCAGATGCGACAGTTGTGGGCTAGCCTGACGCAGGAAAGGATACAATGGCTTTATCAAACCCTTCTCAACTGAATAAGTGCATGCGTCCAGCTGAAATGGGGTGCACCAGTATACTGATTAGCGGGTTTGTACTGTCAACTTCTTTGTAAATTTGACTCGATTTTGTAATCATTGAAATAATGTCACTTACCTCCCAACGTTTGGAGTGCTCTTTCATTTCGTCTTCCCCTTCTGGATGCTTCACTTCTTTTGTCCGGTTGTTGTAGTTTTCCAACCTGCAAATCACATCAAAAAGATGCTATGCTAAACTGTATTGTGACTCAGAATATTAATTGTTCTGAGGTGGGATAAATCACAATGGCTGCAGTAGGATTGAAAATGATCTTGTCTAGTTTGCAGTTAAGATAGGATCCAAACAAAACCCCTCGATGAAACTGATTCACCGCATTGTTACCATTATTTTTCCTGTTATAATGAAGTGAGGTGCGGAGATCGCTGTAGGAGAGCAGTAAGTTGTGTGATGGTTGACCATGTTAACATGCAACACAATGCGACAAAACATATCGCAGTGCACAGCGAGAATAATTGGACTTCGTATGACGAACAATTTAGGCTGCAGGTTTTAAGAGAAAGGAAGTAAATATGCATATGATGGCACGCAGATGGTGTATAATCGTCACATCATCAAACTCTCGCTTCCCGGCGGAATTAAACTGGTGAAGCATGTATTAAACTTATACACAGAATTAGTGACATTTACGGCACCGTAGTAAGTAAACAGTAAGTCATACCTAGGTTACTATTCATAATTAACTTAAGGCTATAAACATTACATGCATCGAGACAGACTAAATACTGTGAAGTACATAGGACAAAATGAATCCACCAGCGCATCAAGTTCAAGGATACACGTATCTCTGCATAGTACATAAACGACAAACGTTAACTTCTTATAAATCGTTGTTCTAAGGTTGGGAAAAGGAATGAGGATACTACTTGCACTAGGACGATCCCTAGTAAAGCACAGTGGAGTTCAAACAAATCTTCAGACTGAAGATGCGAAAAACCAACCGTCTAGAAAGGCAACGTACCTTCAGACCTCAAGGAGAATGTAATAATTACTTCTGCAAAGGAGGCACTGCTAACACGCGTGAATATTACTGAACGGTTGCAAAACACTGACAAGAATAACTGGTAGAAGCCGACCTCATGGAACATCAGATTTGATTCCAGAAAAGGAACAAGGCAATACTGACATTACGACGTACCTAACATGATAGACTGAAAAAAGTAAATTTAAATTTACAGCATTTATATGGAAGCTTTCGACCGCTGAGAATGTAATACATTCTTTGAAATTCTGAAAGTGGCGCGGCTAAAATACAAGCAACGAAAAACTGTTTAGAACTTTGTGTAAACACCAGAAAGTCGAAGGCCATGGAAGGCAAGCAATAATTGAGAAAGGGAAGAGACAGGGTTGTAGCCAATCCCTGATATTATTCAATCTGACACTGAGCAGTGGACTGTGGCTGACTGGAAACGAGTGATTTGGAGTAGTGAATCATGCTATACCCTGCGGCAATCGGATGGAAAGATTTGGGTTCGGCGAATCCCTGGTGCATGTTATCTGCCGTGACGTGCAGAGCCAACAGTAAAGTTGACAGGCGGCGGTGTTACGCTATGGCGGTATTTTTCGTGGTTAGGGTCAGGTCTCCTAACTGCGCGTAAGAAACCGCTAAATGCGAAAGTATATCAACACGTTTTGCACCACTCTCTACTGCGTACAGCACAGGAACAATTCGCAGACGATAACTGTTTGTATCTGCATGGTGATGCACCTTGGTGTGCTGGGGAATGCAAAAGAAAAGACCTTTACTTAAAATATAGGACATATTGGTAACTCACGTAGATTTTGAATGGTGGTCCGTTTTCTATATTCTAAGTACGTTGGGAATATTGGAGGGCAACTGAAGGTTTGAAAGTGCGAGCGCATGGTCACTCCGGGTCATTATGAGTCAAGCGGTCGTTCAGGGATTCTGCGTCAGGTGATCAGTCTGTATGGACTGAGGTAAAGTGTTGGGAAGCTCGTACTGAGTTTTCAGACTGGTAATAAAAAGATTCATTTTGGCCGGCTGCGCGAATACTTTAATGTTCATTTACACTTACGAAAATTCCGATCCAAGTAGGACTCGTACTCTGAGAGCTGGCTGGAAGTGGAACGTATTGCAAGCATTACTTGTTAACCATCAACATGGTTTCGTTGCGAAAAGCCCTTTCCGGTAAAGCCAGTGGAAAATGAATTTAGGTTTCAACTGTTGCAGTAGTTTAAGTTTCATTTGATATCACAGCTGCATTCTTAGTGAGGTTGATTATTGTGCTGAACTTGCCCACTGTTGCTGTGGGTGTGAATAACTCCTGTTACTTCCCATAAAATACACTGATGGAAGAAAAAATCGCAAGACCAAGAAGGAGTTGTGCTGCATAAACGAAAGTTCAAATGGTTCAAATGGCTCTGAGCACTATGGGATTTTACATCTGAGGTCATCAGTCCCTTAGACTTAGAACTACTTGTACCTAACTAACCTAAGGACAGCACACACATCCATGCCCGAGGCAGGATTCGAACCTGCGAATGCAGCGGCAGCGAGGTTCTGGACTGAAGTGCCTAGAACCGTTCGGCCACAGCGGCCCGCCAAACGGAAGTTGGTAGGTGTGTTTCTACATCTGAAAGGTGATGTCTATACAAATTTCGTGCTCTAAATACACACTGGAGCGGTCGTGAGAGTTAGTTACCTTTGAGATTGGACGCGCCGAGTTGATGTTATTCAAGAATGAATTTAAGGTTACAAAGGCGTCATTATCAACACGTCATTGAGTTTGAACCTAGTTGTGTAAATAGAGCTATGAGAAGCTGGATGTTCCTTCTGCGATACTGCAGAACCATTTGGGTGGAATGTAGACACTGTACGCAACTGGTAGTAGCCGTGCTCTCGAGAATATACGGTCGCAAGAAGAGCGGGCTCCGGACGGCCACGAGCTACTACCGAGAGCGAAGACCATTGTGTCAGCGTATGGCTCTGGCGCATCGTACTACATCTATAGCAGAAATTTGAGCAGCAGTTGGCACCACAGTGACACAACGAATGTCAAAAATCGGTTACTTCAAGGACAGGTGTGAGCCAGTGGCCCAGTAGCGCGCATTCCACTGCACCCAAACAACAGCTATTTACGACTTCGGTGGTGTCAAGCAAGAGATCACTGGAGGGCATGGTGGAGCTTTGTTGTGTTTCTG
This sequence comes from Schistocerca gregaria, assembly GCF_023897955.1. Taxonomy (NCBI): domain Eukaryota; kingdom Metazoa; phylum Arthropoda; class Insecta; order Orthoptera; family Acrididae; genus Schistocerca; species Schistocerca gregaria. The sequence continues at coordinate 187,717,796 of NC_064929.1, forward strand.
ATGAAAGCAGGCTCTGTCTTGGTGCCAGTGATGGCCATGTGTTGATTCGAAGGAGGCCAGGTGAGCGCCTGCAACAAACCTATCTGGGGCCGAGACGCACCGGACCTACACCTGGAGTTATGGTCTGGGGTGTAATTTCGTATGACAGCAGGAGCACCCTCGTGGTTGTTCCACGCATTCTGACTGCACATCTGTGCGCCAATCTGGTGATTCGACCTATTGTGCTGCCATTCATGAACAGCATTCGAGGGGGTGCTTTCGAACAGGATAACACTCGCCCACATACCACTGTTCTAACCCAACATGTTTCACAGGGTTCGGACATGTTGACTTCGCCTACTCGACGACCAGATCTGTCTCCAATCTAGCACATGTGGGACATTATCGGACAACAACTCCAGCGTAATCCACAAACAGCATTAACCGTCCCCTGTATTGACCGACAAAGTGCAACAGGTTGGAACTCCGGTCCACAAACTGACATCCGACATCTGTACAACACAATGCATGCACCGGTTATTAATGTACCAGCAGGTAGTTAACATTTGCATTGCATTCTCTCGAGTTTACATAAACCTCTGACCTTGTAACGTTAATCACTGAACAATGTTACCTAGACAAATGTATTCCCGAAATTTCATTATTCTACATTAATTTTTTTTTTTTTTTGGAGTTGCGAGGTTTTTCCGCCAGTGTATATTTTAATATTTATTGACCATTGTTGACTTCTGATTAAACAGAATCTTACAATCCTTTTCAAGAAGAGAAAAAAGTCTAATCTATTAAAAACACAGGTAAGAATGGGAGGACAGGTGCTTAAACATGGAATGGAAGGGAAAACGTGCAAAATGCAGTAATCTCACAAAAAATGCAACCAACTGTGCTTATTTTTCTTCATTCCATGCCTCCAAATAACTATACTGATCTGTCGGTTTGAAAATGACTATACTATTGGAAATGTGCTGCACCTAAAAATCCCTTCTGTAATGATAATGTCCACGTCCCCCATGAGTCGCAAGATCGCTTCTGTGCGTGGACCAACACGACGTAAGCCACGTCTGGCGTGCTTAACGATGAGAAACATGGTCGTGTGAGGACAGTGTTAGGTCTGGTGGTCTCCAGTTCCGCAAGAGCGAGGAGTGAAGGTGGTGACCCACGAGGCGGGCTATTTTGAACGGCGGTGGCGTCTTGTCAGGAGCTGCACTGTAGCGTGGGTGGGGTAGGGAGGGAGGGGGGGGGGGGGGAGAGGTGTTTACCGCCTCCGCAGCCTGCGCTGTTTCCTCAGCCTAGTGGCCTGATCTGCTCCCTTCATATCTCCGTCGGCCTCCGTGCACGTCGGACCCAGCCATGAAGCTCGGGTGAGTACCACCACAGCGCCAGCGCCTTTACACGCGACACGTTTTGCGGAAAACGAAAACCGAATTTCGGGAAAGAATTTTCGTTGCCGTATTTCCGTGTTAGACTTGAATCGATTTTGCTTGTGTTATCAAAAAACAGTTCTACAAACATTAATCGTTTTTTCACGAATGGTGTTCGTAAATTTTGTCAGAACGGTGGAATGAGGTTACAGTACCTTGGTAATTCATAAACAGAGAGAACTATTTTCTTACAAATTGTAGCAAACTCTTAAGGGCGAAGAGGATATAAGAAATCAAGCTTTAACAGCTTACAATTTACGGCGCGAGGTAAAAAAACATGATTGATTTATTTATTTTGACAGAATTTTACTTAACTGGCATTCGTCTTCGTCAGTGATCTATACAGCGGCCCGTACCAGGTATTCGTGTGGTCGTTGTTCGAGCCGTATTTGAGGATAATAGACTCTTACAAGGGAAACTTTCCATTCCGTCAAAAACTGAACACAAATAAACATGAAAACAGGAAGAAGGCGTGCTAATCTGTGAAGAAACAGTCAAAATAGAAAAATGGTCCATGAAAAGCCACGGCGTCATGGTTTTACGGTGACGGTGTTGGACTGCTAAGGGGGAGATCCGCTTTCAAATCTCCCTCGCGCCTTATATAAAATTATGAACTTTGCGTCTGGCCACTGACGTGTCTGTCCGCTGTATTCAAATCTGTGTCGTGTCGTCGTGTAACGTCGGTTTGCAACAGTACGGTGCCTCCTATTTGTTCTACGAATGTACCAAGTTCATGACTCTTGCGTTCCGTTTTGGAAGTTTTGACTCTTGTATTTCCTTGTTGTAACGTAGTTCACACCTATTTGTTGTTTTCGTTTCTGTGAGAGGCCTATGCGGCATCTCGCATGCCCTCACTAATCATCACATTTACTTGCGACGGTAGTATATTTTTACCACTTGACCCATATTCTATAACCAATGTATAGTATGATAGTTGCCGAGAATACATATGAAAAACAAAAACGTCAATGATCGAATGGAAAGTTCATAATACTGTGAAAAAAAAATTTAGGGCAGGAGAGTGATTTAACACGGATCTTCTACTTTGCAGTCCAAACATAGTGACCACAGAACCACGTGGTTCTGACCGTTCGCTGTTTCTATTGTGCTTCTTTTTTCGCAGTTCAGTATAACTTCCTCCTGTTTTCGTGCTTGACCTGTGTTCAGTTTTTGACGGGCTGTCCACTGAGCCATTTTACCAACAAATCTGCGGCGGCTGCGATGGGGAGTTTCCATTATTAGCAACTGACAGTCGAATTCAGAAACGCGAACTAACACTAACAGTTTCAAAGCGAACTGCTGAGAGGAGGAATGCTTTATTGTTTATCTTGCAGAACTGACAACTCACGCACAGGTCCTACCGATCAGCTGCTACGGCATAAATTTTGATATAGAAGTAACGTGGATTCACGTCTATGAATTGCAGAGACGGCCATCTTAGAATGGGATACTTATTTGAAGCACGGAATATGAAATTAAGTTAATACTATTGTAGTGCAACACAATGACCATAGTAAAAGAAAAAAAATACGTATAAAACATTTTGTAAACATTTTTGATCGTGTCTCTTATTGTATAATGTATTTAAAAATTAGTCCAGTTACTGTTATAAATCAATTAATCATCAACTCACACACACAGCACAACAGAAATACGTCAGGTAATTACAGAGTCATGGCTTTGGCGTCGCTGAGGGTGGCAGCAAACTGAAATAGAGAATAGACGAGATGAAGTGCTCTAAATGGTGCCAAGCCTTATTCATTAGTACGTAGTTTGGGATAGGCGGACAACATATCGCCCCCTTAATACTGCACGTGCACCTTCCGCCAACCACTGGCGACAACATCGATGTACTGTGGAGACCTCACGCCCCACGTGTTGAGCAATTCGGCGGTACGTCCACCCGGCCTCCCGCATGCCCACTATACGCCCTCGCTCAAAGTTCGTCAACTGCACATACGGTTCACGTCCACGCTGTCGCGGCATGCTACCAGTGTTAAAGACTGCGATGGAGCTCCGTATGCCACGGCAAACTGGCTGACACTGACGGCGGCGGTGCACAAATGCTGCGCAGCTAGCGCCATTCGACGGCCAACACCGCGGTTCCTGGTGTGTCCGCTGTGCCGTGCGTGTGATCATTGCTTGTACAGCCCTCTCGCAGTGTCCGGAGCAAGTATGGTGGGTCTGACACACCTGTGTCAATGTGTTCTTTTTCCATTTCTAGGAGTGTATAAGCTCAAGATGGCTAGCCAAGAAGGGCACCAAAACGTGGTGCAGAATATCGTCGACGTACCGCTGTGCTGTTAGGGTACCACGGATGACAACCAAAGGGATCACACTATGCAAAGAAATGGCAGCCGAGACCTTCACCCCTCGGTGTCGAGTCGTATAGCAGGTAACAGTCAGTGATGAGTTTTGGATGAGAGTGATGAATTCCCCTTCGAACCGAGCCCCAATGACTAGTCTGGAGATGCCTCGGACAGCAGTGTGATACCAACCTGACTGACATCCGCTATACGACCCAACAGTCAGGGGTGGTGGTGATCTCCAGTGCCTTTCCTTTTCAAAGCAGGCTCCCGCTGGTTGTCATCCGCGGTATCGTTACAGCACATCGGTACCTTGACGATTTTCTACGTCACGGTTTGGTGCCCTTCATGGCAAACTACCCTGGGCTTAAATTTCAGCAAGAGAACGTCCGCCGCACGTTGCGAGAGTTTTTACTGTTTGTCTTCGTGGTTGTCAGATCCTGCCTTGGCCAGCAAGGTCACAAGATCTATCCTCAATTGAGAATGTTCGGAGCATTACAGGCAGTGCCCTCCAGCACACTCGGGATTTGGGCAGAATCTGGCACGATATCCCCCAAGAGTGCGTTTGGCCCAAAGATGGACCGCGTTCCAATGTGTTTCTCTAATTGTTACCATTCGTTTGTACATGCACGTAATATCTACCAATGACTTCCGTCCCATTCGCACAATTCCTTCGTGGTGCATTCTTCTTCTTCTCTTTTTAGAAAGCAATGGGAAAGTCTAAATTGTACGAGAATTAAAGCAAACTGCCGAGGATCAATACTTCGTACAGAAACAGGCAGTTGACTATCAGCGTAAATTAATCTCTTACTGCGCAAAAAAAAGTCGGAAAGTCATGTCATTCTCTGATTACGTAACTGACAATTAACGTAAATAGTTACATGCACGTAATTTCTCAGAGTATGGGTCTGGAGTGATTTAAAATGGGAAGATAGCAATAAATTAGTTAGATAGAAATTATATTAGTCCACAAATGTGGCTACTTACAATAAAATTCGCCCCGTGGATCTTTGAATGAGAGCTTGGGATGGCGAGCCATCTGTTGCCAGCCAGCTGATGGAAGAACTTCCACACCAGTGTTTGGCTGGAACAGGATGCGGTCTGACATTACAACCAAATTACAGTCGCGTTCGTTAGTTCGCGTCTGAGACCAAAACAAACGCAGCCGGTGAAACCAACTGTCCATTACAGAATCCACCTGTTCCACATCCATAGTGCGTCTCCCGAAATATCCTGACTGCACCTCTAAAGCAAGCACCATTCGCACTCCGATAATCTTTGCTCACTTCTGAAAAGCATTTGACTCGGTAACACACCTACGTTTATTAACGAAAGTACGGTCATATGGGGTGTCAAACGAAGTATGTGACCGAACTGAGGAGTTCTTGGTAGGGAGGACACAGCGTGCTATCTTGGATGGAAACTTATCGACAGATGTAGAAGTAACTTCTGATCTGCTCCAGGGAAGTGTGATGGGACCAGTGCTATTCGTGTCGTATGCCAAAGAACTGGTAGATAATATTATAAGAAACCGCAAATTTTTCCTAAACGATACAGTTATCCATAACGAAGAGCTACTTCAAAAATGTTGGACAATTAGCTAGTCAGAACTTTATAAGGCTTCAAAGTTGTGCAAAGATCGGCAACTTACTTTAAATGTTCAGAAATGCAGAATGATTCCTTTCACAAAATGCGAAAACGTAGTACCTCATGGCAACAATATCAATGAGTCAACACTGTCAAAGTGTATGGGACCCACAGCAAATAGGACTAACAGGATGTACTGAATCTGTATTAAGAAGAACAGCACGAATGGTCACTCGGGAGTTCGAGTCTCGCTCCGGCACACAGATTTAATCTGCCAGGAAGTCTCATTATCAGCGCACACACCGCTGCAGAGTGAAAATCTCATTCTGGAAACATCCCCCAGGCTGTGGCTAAGCCATGTCTCCGCAGTATCCTTTCTTTCAGGAGTGCTAGTTCTGCAAGGTTCGCAGGAGAGCTTCTGTTAAGTCTGGAAGGTAGGAGACGAGGTACTGACAGAAGTAAAGCTGTGAGGACGAGGAGTGAGTCGTGCTTGGGTAGCTCAGTTAGTAGAGCACTTGACGGCGAAAGACAAGGTCCCGATTTCGAGTCTCGGTCCGGCACACAGTTTTAATCTGCCAGGAAGTTTCACTAAATTCGGTCTTCACAAACTGTTTACTGCAGAAGATCTTAATACGCTTTCTCTTTGCACTCGTATACGATAGAGTGTGAGATAAGTGGCCGCGGAGGAATAGAAAACCAACTAAAAGTTCTCAGTAGATGAAAGCCATCTGAACCCCGTGAAATGCCTGTACGATTCTTTACAGATTAAGCGAGAAAAACTTGCTCTTTCTCTAGCAACGCTTCATCTTTTCTGGATATACGCACGGTTCCAAGCTATTAGTAAAAGGCACAGGTCTAATCAAAAGCGAGAGCTCCAGTGCGCCGTGCGAGGTGAGATCGTAAGGTGATAACTTCCTAGGAAGTGGAAACAGTTCATGATCTACCATTTGCATGACCGGAGGAAGAGAAATATAATAAAAGAGATGTGGATGAACTTAAGTTAATGAGGGTGGTTAGGAGATCTCTAATACTAATCGACAAACCCGGAACCTTGGTCGCGGTATCCAGGTCCGTTTGCAGGGTGCCTATCAGCTACAAAGTGCAACAAAAATTTGATTTTCAGGTTTTTCATACAATTACTGACTGAATTTAGAATGTTGTCATTATGTATTCATTAACAAATACAATCTTATGTTGAAAGTTCAACACGATAAGACAAGTATTACAGTTAGAAACTGTGTGTTGGTTCGAGGCTACGTCATCCACTATATGAAAATGAAAGCACTTCGCGGCGCTAATTACCCTGTTTATATTCAAGCAGCGTCGCACTTAGCGACTTCCAACGAATTTACACACAATTGCGAACCTTTTAGAAAATTTTTCCGGCTGACATCCATCACAAAATGAACGGAAAAAAAATTACCGCTTAGCTCATTTACGCTGTTCATCCAATAAAACTGCAGCATCGGGCATAATGTTTTTATACATTGCTTCTCTAATGTTAACTCTATTTGCAACAGACTCTGTAGTGAATATCTACTTACGCCACTGACTGTACGTCGCGGTACATCGCATAGTTCAGGAAATACGACGTCATAAAAACTGAGACGCCTGAAAAATCAGCTTTTGCTTGAAATGGAGTACAAATTACCTTACCCTGTTTATATTCAAGCAGCATCGCACTTCGGGACTCACAACGAATTTTTGAACATAATTTCAAATCTTTTTCAAAATTGTTTTCGCTTATATGCTTAAAGACAAACATTTAATACATTTTGTAAAGTGATCAGACATTCGAAACGTTTGTTTCCCCCGCGACTCGCAGCTTCTGTGACGCCACACTTAGTCAGCAACCGCGGCCAGATTCCACGCGCTCTTGGCGTCGCGCTGCGTGAGAGGCAAATTATGCGAAGAACTGCTACAGAGAGATGATTTTGAAGGAGAACAGGTCTGACAAGAGGTCTGGGTTCCCACTGACTGGAGTAGAATTGTCTTGAGTGATGAGTCCCGTTTCGAAATGAGCTCCGATTACCGGGAAAGACGCCTCTGGAGACGTCCGGGACGGTGGTGGGATATCAACTTGTCATCCGCCATACCGCCCGATAGCGAGGAGCAGTTGTCTGTGGTGCCATTTTTTTTCATAGCAGGATCCCTCTGGTAGTCACCCGCGGTACCGTTACAGCAAAGCAGTAAGTCGACGATATTTATTGCCCAGTTTGATTGCCCTTCATGGCAACCCATCCTGGGCTTACGTCTCAGAAGGGCAATGCCCATCTGCACGCGGCAAGAGTTCCTACCGCTTGTCTTTGTGCTCGCCCAACCCTACCTTGCCCAGCAAAGTCGCCGGATCTCTCCCAAATTAAGAACATTTGGAGAATAGTGGGCAGGGCCTGCCAAACAGTCGTGATTTTCACGATCCAACGCACCAATTGGACAGAATTTGGCAGGAGGACATCCAACAAGTCTATCCGTCAATGCCAAGGGAATGATTGCTTGCATAAGGGCTCGAAGTGAACCAGGCCTTATCGAATTGCTCAATTTGAATGAATATTTCGGCCGTAAAAGGGACGCCATTTATGAGGCTGCCACTGTAGATAAATACAAATAAATCAGTTTCTGCATCAGTCACTTGTTTCTTTTGCCACTACACGTTTCGATGCTTCAGACAATCACTTTCAGACGGAGAACTGTCTCTTTACATGGCTGGTCTTGTGAAGGATAAAGACGTCTTTTCACAGTAGCATATCAGGGGCAATGTAGGTTATTTTGCGTCTTTTGCTAATGCTAAAAATTGTTTTCTTAGAAAAGTCTTTTTCTAAATAACTGTCCCTAGTCTGCTGCCGTTAAAAGACGTCTGTGCTAATCACTAACACAAGCCATGTAAATACACCATTCTATATCTGAAGATGATGATGTGAACCATCTAAAAACTGTCTGACGCAGACACTGTTTTATTTGTTTCAATTTGCGAAGCTTTTTCTCTTGCATGTTTATCTTTCTGAAATTGTAATCATTTATTTGTTGTAAATGTACATCATATATACCGATTTCCGTCCCATTCGGACAGTTCCTTCGTGGTGTGCCGTATTTTTTCTTTCTTTTTTTCACGTGTTTCTTACAAGTGTATTTGAAGTAGAACATGTAAGCAAGAGAAATTTTAGAATTTGTTTGAAGTTATGTTTAAAGTTTATTGGAAGTTTCTTAGTGCTGTCATTATCAAACAATGGATGGGTGCAGTCTACGCAGTTTGCACTCTTTTTTTATTCCAAAGCTAGATTTTCAAGCGTTACCATGTTTATGGCGTCATATCTCCTAGTCCATGTGTCGTACAATGGTATAATTTTGCCAGTACTTTGAGTACTATATGTGGATACCGTCTGCAAAATGTTTTGCGAACAGAGTAAGCAGTGAAAAAGTAATAAAACGAGCTGCCTGCTAATGAAGTTTGATTGCACGAACAACGAAAACGTATTAAGCGAGAAACCTTTTCCCTTTCATTATTTTGTAGGGAGTGTCGGCGAAAAAACTTTCTAAAAGGTTTGAAATTATGTACAAAGTTTATTGGATGTCGCAAAGTGCTGTCATTTTCAAATACTGGATGAATATAGATTGGGTAATTTCTGTGCTGAGTATTACGGTGTCTCAAGATATATACAGAATTTCTAACTGTAATGTTAATCTTACCGTGTTAAGCCTTTAACATGAGATTACATTTCTTAATCAGTTGATTATAAAGTATTTTAAATTTTTAAATTCGGCCGACAACTATATGAAATATTGAAAATCAAACTTTTCCTTCCCCTGAAAGGCGTTAGATAGGCAATCTGCAACTAAGGATGTGAGACCGTTTCAGCTGTTCAGTAATATAGATCCTTGGAGGGAAGACAGCGATTTGCCTGCGAAACTCAATGAGGGAGCTCGGAGAACCAGCATTGGCAATGGCCTTCAAAATGGTTCTTTCGCGTCTGCAAAGACAAATTAGCCCTTTCAGACCTGAATTTGTTCTAGAGAAAGGAAAATTTTTCTTCATGTGGTAATGCTCTTAGGCGATTTTTAAAAAAAATTTCAGATGCAAGCTTGATACAAAAATATGTACCCTCTTTCAAAACATACTTTGTTTACTTGTCTTCATTTTATTGACTAAAATAACTAATCATGAAAAATTATCTATTGAAATAAATAGTAACATGATCATTCAATAATTATAGTTCAAAATAACAATAAAAATATTGAATTATACGGCAGAATATAGCGAACCAATCTCGTCATCAGCTGCTGCACACTGCTACATTGACTTGCTGATATTTTCATGATGTCCAACAGTTGGCAGCACTTGCACATCATGACAAGATTGAACATTCACGAATGTGTACCTCTGGTTTCTATTGGGCAAAAATACTTCTGCTGCAGTAAAGACACAGTAAAAGTTAATGTACACAATTGTAGCCAGAAGGTCTGAAAGCATTAAGGCACAATTATGGCGACGTACATTGGCCTTTCCGAGTGGAATACGAAGACCAGCAGTAGTAAAAAGTACTCTCCGCGCCCAACATCGCACAGGGGGCTGCAGAGCACGTGGATGTAGATGTAGATAGGATCCTCCCTGAAGGCAAGTGCCTTACCAGTTGGCGAGGAGAGGAGGCCGGGTGTCTGCGATGTGTCTGAGTGTCGGCGTTTTCTGCAGACTGCTCGACGTTTGTTTGCGGCATTTCGCACAGTTTACCCCCGCCCACGTCTCTGGCTGAGCGGGCGGCAGCCTATTTATATCCCCTCCTGTCGCGAGACCTCCGTCCAGCGAAGTCCAGTCGAGCTGCATGAACCGGTACTCTAGGAAGACTGAGCTGCAGATCTGCTCCCGGCACTGCATATCACAAGCAGAGAGAAAAGGAATGCGACAATGAGGTGACAAAAGTAATGGGGTACCGATATGCACTTATGCAGGCAGCGGTAGTATCGCGTACACAATTGTGACGAGTATACGAAATTTCCGGCATTACTTCTCACTAGGGACAATGCAGTGACCGTCGGTCTTCATTTAACGACCGAGAGCAGCTGCGTTTACGTGGGCTATGGCGGCAGATGACCGACGCTAATGACACGACATCGACTGCGGCGCCTCTCTCTCTTTGGTTCATGACCATATTTGTTGGACCCTATACTTCTGGAAAACCATGACGTTGTCAGACTAGTCCGTATTGCAGTTGATGGTAGGATTTAAGTGTGGTGCAGACTCCGCGAAGCCATGGACCCAAGTTGCCAAAATGCACTGTACAAGCTGGCGGCGGCTCCATAATGGTGTGGGCTGTGTTCACATGGAATGGACTGGATCATCTGGCCCAACTGAACCAATCATTGACTGGATTAGACCATTTGCAGCCGTTCATGGTCTTCATATTCCAAACAACGACGGAATTTTTATGGATAACACTGCGCCATTTCATCGGGTCACAATTGTTGGTGATTGAAGAACATTCTGGACAATTCGAGCGAATGATTTGGCCATGAAATCGCCCGACATGAATGCCATCGAGAAGTCACTTCATGCACAAAATCGTGCACCAGCAACAGCTTCGCAGTCGTGGACAGTGACAGAAGCAGCATAGCTCAGTATTTCAGCAGGGGACTTGTTATGCCACGTCGCCCTGCTGCATTACGCTGGCCATAACAGAGGTTTGACACGATATTAAATTGTATCCCATGACTTCTGTCACCTCAGTGGGTTTGGGGTGTTCCTCGACAGAAGTTAGCAGTCAGAGGACTCTAAATAATGGTCTACCCCAGGGATCAGTTCTGGCCCCAATGTGTTTAACCAGTACATTCTGATGTACCAGACACGGGCTCCATGAAAGTCCAGTATGCAGAAGACCTAGCATTATTCTTGCAGAGTAAAGTTCTTATTCACTGTGAGAAATCTCACAATTACAACCTAATATGTCTAGGAATCACTCAGCATTGGTACGGTCTTTCACACGACAGTGCATCAAGTCATCTAACAAACTTGGTTCAAGAGTAAATCTGCTTCGCAAGATTGTCTGAAACAGTTGGGGTGGAAACTCTCTGCTGCACTCACTCTTCTGAATTCTGCTGTCGAATATTTTGCTCCTGTGTGAAAAAACAGCGCTCACACAACAAATATTGACGTGCAGCTTAATGAAACCACGATAGTTATCACTGGTATTAGATCTACTTCCATTCAGTGGCTATTTATCCTAGCTAATACTGCTCCTCAATATCTAAGGAGGAAGTCGTCTGTGGTAAACTTGTTCAAGAAGACCATTTCTCGTAAGAACTCTCCCTTGTGTGATACCCTAAGGATCTGCATCTACGTCTGCGTGATTGATATTCACAAGAAAGTGTCTGGCATAGGGTTCGATGAACCACCTTCAACCTGTCTCTTTACTGTTCGACTCTCGAACGGCGCGTAGGAAAAACGAGCACTTAAATTTTTCTGTGCGAGGCCTGATTTCTCTTATTTTATAGTGATGATCATTCTCCCTATATATGTGAGTGCCAACAGAATATTTTCGCAATCAGAGGAGAAAAATGGTGATTGAAATTTCATGAGAAGATGCTGTCGCGACGAAAACGCCTTGTTTTAATGATTGCCACTCCAATTCACGTATCATATCTGTGGCACGACCTCCCCTATTTCGCGATAATACAAAACGAGCTGCCCTTCTTTGAACTTTTTCGATGTCATCCGTCAGTCCCACCTAATGCGGATCCCACACCGCACAGCAGTACTCCAGAATAGGGCGGACAAGCGTGGTGTAAGCAGTCTCTTTAGTGGACCTGTTACTCCTTCTAAGTGTTCTGCCAATGAATCGCAGTCTTTGGTTTTCTCTACCCACAACATTATCTATGTCATCATTCCAATTTAGGTTATTTGTAATTGTAATCCCTAAGTATTTAGTTGAATTTACAGCCTTCAGATTTGTGTGACTTGTCGCGTAATCGAAATTTAGCGAATTTCTTTGAGTACTCGTGTGAATAACTTCACACTTTTCTTTATTCAGGGTCAATTGCCACTATTCGCACCAAGCAGATATCTTTATTTAAATCATATTGCAAATCGTTTAGGTCATCTGATGATTTTCCAAGACGGTAAATGACAGCATCATCAGCAAACAATCTAAGACGGCTACTCAGATTGTCTCCCACGTCGTTAATATATAGGAGGAACAACAGAGGGCCTATAATACTTTCTTGGGGAACGCCGGAAATCACGCAAAGCACCATATGTGTATTCAGAAAGTATCAGTTCTTTTGATGTGACCTCTAAGTGGCAACAACGCTGGAACGAACATCCATCCAACACTGTTCACCTGGTTCAAAATCCAACAAACAAGGTTGAGAGATTCTGTCTACAAAGTCAGAACTGGTCGAAACTGAAGTGTACTAGGACGGATCAAGGGAGGTGTGATTACACCTTGAGGAAGTTGGGTTTCCGCTCATCCGGTGACTGTGTCCATGCAGTCTAGGAGCAGAGGGCCCATTTCGAGTATTTGACAATGATCTCGGGACTCTACCCCACGTGGTTCTGAATGCTCCAGACTGATTGTCGCCGGCCGGTGTGGCCGTGCGCTTCTAGGCGCTTCAGTCTGGAACCGCGTGACCGCTACGGTCGCAGGTTCGAATCCTGTCTCGGGCACAGATGTGTGTGATGTCCTTAGGTTAGTTAGGTTTAAGTAGTTCTAAGTTCTAGGAGACTGATGACCACAGATGTTAAGTCTCATAGTGCTCAGAGCTACTGATTGTCAAATTTAGGATTTCCATTTGTCTGTAGATACATTCGAGTACCTGTAAACCAATAATAGTTATATATCTACGTCTGTTCACTGCAAAATCACTGAAAAATGCCTGTCAGGAAGCACTTCCCACTGTACCAACTATAAGAGCTTCTTACCATTCCATTCGGGTATGGTGTGCGGGAAGAAGAGTGTTTAAACGCCTCTGTGCGCGGTGTAATTAGTCTAATCTTGTCTTCCCGAATCCCTACGGGTGCGGTGCGTAGGAGGCGACGTATTCCCAGATTCAACATTTATTACTGGTACTTCAAACTTTCGCGGAGTAGTTGGGGTTTATCTTCAAGCGTTTTCCATTTCAGTTTTCATTTGTGACCACTAGTACCTCTGTTCTTTGTATGCGTTCAACATCTACAGTTAGTCCTCTATGGTACGGGATCCACACACTTGAGAAACATCGCACGGATATTTTGTAGGTTGTATTTCCCAGTATACTACCGATGAACTGAAGTCTGACATCTGCTTTACCAACGTCTAAGTTATGGAATCGTCCCATGTCATATTCCTACAAATTGTTACACCTACGTATTTCTATGTATTGACTCACTAGTGTTGTAGTTAAAATATATGCAGAGACTTCAGAAAGTAAGCTACACAGTCGACCATTGCGCAACGCCAATGGCGCGTTGTCACATGAGAACTCGTCTTCCGGCTTTCCTGCAGAGACAGTTCTACTACGGTACGGATAATAGGTGAACCAGTGTCAAGAGTGAAATGGTGCGGCAATAGGAAACGTACTTAAAAGCTGAAGTGCGCGAGACAGTACGATTCTTGAGGAGAATACATCTAAATTGCACACAGATTCATGGTGAAATTCTGGTGGTATACGGATCAAATGCAATGTCTCCTCCAGCCATTGTGAAATGGTGCCCACAGTTTGACCAAGGCAGCATAGACGTGGGTGATGCTAAACGGGAAATTCAGATCGTGCACTGTGCGATTTCCGTCTTCTCGGGAAGCTGAAAGTATATCTGAAGGTAAAGCGATATTCAAAAGATGAGGACGTTCACAGAGTCGTCCTCGAATGGCTCCGTGACTAAGGAGCAGATTTCTATCGTCTACGAATTTAGTATCACAACATTGTTAAGGGTTCGTGGCCACTTGTTTACAAATCTGCCTGTTGTCTTCTGTCTCTGTTTCTTTGGCTGACTTTTGTTTGGCGATTTTTCTGAAATTTCGCCAGCCACTCGTGCTGACGAAATGATAAAAAAATCGTGAAACAAACGGTAGCCGAAGACCCTGTGGCTGAAGCCAACAAGCTAATTCGTCAGTTTAACGATTGGTGGAACGTTGTTTACAGACTTGATGACTATATTCAAAAATAGTGTCATATATCTGAGTCCCTTTGAAGTGTAGTGCAGCATGCGAGTAAACATTTCTTGGCCTGCCAGAATAATGTGTAACTTACTGTTTGATGACTGCACAGTTTTACATTTAAATATTTTAAGGAAAGTTACTAATCTCTGAAATCTTATTAGCATCTGATAGAATAAGTGCAGCTTTTTGCAGGTAAAACTCTATTATAGGTAACTGCCAACATGAATAACTAGGAATCGAAGCTACTTCCCTGGGGTACTCCCACAGTTACCTTGACTTCTCGATGACGCTTCACGCACCATGTTAGGCTACGTACTACCTACCAAGTAATCCTAAACCCAGTCACAAAATTCGTTTGCTGTCCCGAGTGTTCGTATTGCTTTATTAAATGTTGGTGTGATACTGAATCAAATGCTCTTCGGAAATAAAAAAATACTGCATCCAATAGATTGCCTTCATCCTTGTCAATAGAAGTGTATACCATTATCCGTCATGGATAATGGTACATACGAGTACTTGAATGTAACTGCAAATCCTAACACGCTATTCAATACCATTGTTAATTCTTATTCATCAAATGATTCTAAATCTCAAACCGGCCAAACAGTATTACGTTTCCCATGATTCTATCAATCTGGGGAAGTCCAATGTCGGGCTAATTCCTTTCCAAAGGGCACGAGCGATTTTCTTCTTCATCCACGTCCAATCTTAGGTTTTTTTTTGTTTACAGTGTCCTCCTCATCGACGGGACATTAAACAATTACGTGTACGACTTCTTTCCGTGCTGTCTCTTGAGAGACCTCACGACTGCCTATCTTCCATAAGTGGATAAAATCGGAAAACTGTTTACATATGAAGGGTGGAAATGTCAAACGAAGAGACAATTGCATTTAAAAAATTGTAAAAAAAATTGGAGAAGTTAACAGACAAAACAATGTTCTGGAAAGTGTAGTGAAAATAGGAAGACAAACAGGCACGGTACAATTACGTTAGTAAGTCGTATTAGTGATTCAGTAACATAAGCCTGTTGTGAATGCAGACGTTCTCCAAACACAGAATGATAAAAGTGTCTCATACTTATCCATTTCAAATAGCTATTAAAAATTCCTAGTCTGAAACAGTGGAATAACAAAATGTAAATGTATTGAAAAGAGGAAAGACCATGGCTGCTGTATGCCATGCTCTACTTCACTTGAAAGACCAGCCATATTTATGAGCTGCAAAACAGAAATACCTATTGACCAACACTGCTATTTCTTCCTCAACAACGCAGAGAGTTCTACAATAATCTTAGTGATATCTAATTCCAAGAATGGAGTTGTGTACGAAACAGAAGTCAATACTAACTTCTTTACTCTAATTTAGTTTTTGTTATTCTCCTGTAAAAAATTAAAAGAAATACTAAACGGTTTTTCTTGACTACAGTTGTAGTAGTTAACACATTACTGCTACATTTCTGCCCTTTTAATATCACAAATCAAACGTAGTACCTCAGTATTAATGACACATGAAACAAAAACCTTCTTACAGACACATAGAATCAGTCAGTTACTTTGTAGGGCACCCATTCTTTATATGATTCAGTTTATAATCTGACCAGACAACATATTAGTCACTCAGGTAGAAGCACAGACTGGTCCCTTTCCAAGGCCCTAGATGGTGTAGAACCGATATCCCGCAGTCATGTGACCCTCAACAACTGATGTAGGTCATGGCAGTGAAGTGGTGTGTACGGAATCAGTGGAATAAAATGGGTCCGATATGGACTTGTGATAGAATGGTAGAAAGTAGCTGTCCTGTTTAGACATGTCTATGACAACACCACGATTGAAGTTTTCCGATCTATTGTTCAACTACCTTTTTGCCCACAGACTCACATATACTGAACACACTTCCTCCTCCCCCGCTCTGTGTCCCCCTCTTCCTCCCTCTGTCCACCACATCCTCCAACCTCTCTGTTTATCTCCTCCTCTACACTCTCTCTCTCTCTCTCTCTCTCTCTCTCTTTGTCTCTTCGTTTCCTCCTCCCCCTCTTTATCCATTCCCTTCACTCTGTATATTCCACTATTCTTCCCCCTCTCTCTGACCGTATCCTCCTACCACTCTCTCTTTCCACCTCCACCTGCCTCTCTTCCTTATGAACCTGCCCACTGTCCCTCTAGATCTTCCACCTCCCTCATACATCTCCCCCTCCTCCTCTATTTCCTCCACCCCCTTCATCTCCTCCTCTGGAATAGCATCACTTCATGCAGTCTCCTGGTCGTTGTTCTCGGATTGTGTCCACAAGACGTCGCAGTTGTTAATAAATGTCAGCAGTAATAATTACACCTCGGGGTAGCAATTAATAGTACACCACAACGTCACTGTTCCACCGGATGCATAACATTATTCTTTGTGGATGCGCGCAGGTCTTAGTATGGGGAGGAGCTGCCGCTTTGTTTGGGCTCAACCATTGCTTTTCCTGGTGTTAGCAGTAACACACTGATTTTTGTGATTTTGGCTTAGAGCTTTCGGTATCATTTCGCTCGATTTTTTAACCTTTCTCACTGCATGCAAATGTATCACGATGGTGGAATGAATTCATTACATACGCCAGTTCTTGAGTATATTGATGTGTATCATTGTCGATTAATGCGTTTAAATAATCTTCATCAAAATCCGAAAGTCTTCCTGGAGACTCACCAATGTCAAAACGATCTTCCTGAAAACGATAAAACCATTTTCTTGCAGTGCTCTTCTGTCAAACAGCATTATCCCCAAATATGGCGCAAATATGTCTGGCTGCCTCCGCTGCTGTCACCCTTCTACTGAAACCAGGCAGAAGACTATGTCGGAAATGTTCTGATTTCTCCACTTAGCACTCCATGTTCTACCGTCCGCAGCTCTACTCACGATTTCCAAACGACAAAATGACAATATCTAAACTCAAATAACAACAGTGAACTACAAATAAAAATGACAATCGATAAATATACCCGTAGCAACCTGAATACCAACATGCAAAACACAAAGGCAACAAACTTATGCACCATCCTAATATTTGTGTACCTTCTTAGAAAGAAAATGAGGCATTGCAACACGTGCCGAGCACAGTTAGCTGAGTTTACAAAATTCTACCAAACTAATTGAGCTCACAGTTCTCAGACTAATTCCAGCTGTTACAGCACAAAGTACGCTCCACAATGCACTGCGTAGTGGCTTGCGAAGTGAGTGAGTAAATGTCTACTAACATGGCGTTTCGCCCAGTCATGCTACATTTCAAGATGGAATGTGGACAGTGAGGAGAATAGATAGATGAAAGAGTCGTCAATTGTCGTAGCCAGAAGCTGACGTTCTGCTAGTACTGCCGGGTCTGAGACAAATGGTGAGCAGGTGTCTTGTAGCCCGACGACGTACAAGCGTAGCGTCTGGCGTCCCAATGTAGGCAGGGGTGCTGGTTTACGTCCGCGACTTGCGTCACGTCCGGTAGTAAGCAGAGTTTACGTGTGCGCTGGACTACCCACCGTAATCAAACCGCGGCGGGAACCACTACATCCCAACTCACAGAATCAGTTCCCCATCTTCGCCAAATCTGGTTACTGTCTAGGGTCTAGGTTTCCACAGTGTTTGAGCTGTCTGCAGATGTGAAAGCCAGAATGTGCTTTTCTTTCACATGTCGCCCTGAAAGCCACGGGTCGAGGAAATCAGGCAGATGCAGTATTCCTTGAAGAACAAAAAGCGTCAGATTCAGTACCACACGTACGTTTATTTAACGAAAGTACAATTATTATGATATCAAACAATATTTTTCACTGGGTTGAGGATTTCATGGTAGACAGAAGAAACACGGATAACGAGTCATCGATAGATGTGAAAGCAGCTTCAAGTGTGTCCCAGTGAAGTGTGTTAGGGCCCTTGTAACTCCTGTTGTACATTAATCACCCGGCAGATTTCAAAGTGGTGTATAGATTTAGAACCTGCTTTAAATGTTAAAAAAATGTAAAATTTGACGAAAAAAAGTAATAACGTATGACTACGACATTAACAAGTCACAAGAGGAATCGGTCAATTCTTACAAATACTTGGGAGTAACAGTTGTACGGATATGAATTGAAACGATCACATGAAAGTAGGTTCAGTGGTAAGTAAGGCGTGGCAGACTTCGGTTCGTTTGCAGGATAGAGACAAATGCAATGAGTTTGCAACGGAGACTGATTACAAATCCCACCTTAGAGTATTGCTCTCGTGTGCATGACTCATACTTGACAGGACTAACGGGGGATATTGAATGTATGCAGGGAATGGCGGTACGAATAGTCACTTTGTTTGACTCACTGGATACAGTTGCCGTAATGAAAAACCTTAACTGGCCGACTATAGATGCAGACCATCACGCAAAAACCTGCTTACAAAATTTCAAGAATCAGTAATGCGTGAATAATCTGTTATTCTTCAGTCCCCTGCGTATAGCTCCAGTAGGGACGGTGAAGACAAGATTAGACTCATTACGACACGCATGCATGCATTTCAGCACGCTTCATACGCGATTGGAACGGGAAGAGACCCTAACACATGTTTGTATACCAAGTGTCCTGCGCCACGCACCTCACAGTAGTTTGCAGATACCGAACAGTGGTATGGCAAAGGCTACACAGCCTACTAATATCATTTCTCCCTGAAAGTTGCATGTGCTGTTCTTTGTCGGATAGTGTGCCCTTGACCTGCATTATGATATGATGTTGCTTATTATGCCTGAATACTGAAGGGTCGTTAGCCAAGTTATGATGAAACAACACACAACAAACTTATAATCCTAGGGGAAATCGACACAACTCGCCCTAATCAGTAAACCAGATTATAATCATGCTGCTTAACTCCAATGAATAACACGTAGCTAATCGTTGAGTTTGACGACTGTGCACAACGATAACAGTGTCATCAACAGAACAACAAACTTAGTTGTAGAGCACATCATATATGTTAATAATGGGTCGCCTAAACATGGAAAACTTGTAGGACAATAAAGGCATCCTGAAATTTACGTCTGGTCTGCCTACAACAGCATTTTTATTTGCTCTAATTGATTAACAACAGTTCACGAAAAGTTGGCAAAGAGCAAATTTCTCTAAAATCTCAGTAGAATTTGCACAAAATGACGCTAACACTGCGAGGAGGTACCCTATTCATATTCAAAAGTACCTGTTGTATACTGATATTTTATATTTTTCATTGTCAGGAGAATAATGTCCATAACTACCATCCGGATAAAACCATTTTGCTTCAAAATGTTTTGGTGGTGAAAGTGTATTAGTCATCACAAAAAAGAGAGCTTTTGACCTTTTATTTTCAAATATGCGCAAAATAAATTTTGACCATGAATATGGTCAGGTGGCTTGCGGAGTATGGATGTAGATGTAGATGTGTTTAACCCACAAAAAAATTTGTTTCGAATAATTTAATTTTATAGAATTGTAGTATAGAATTTATAATTTAATGACGAAACTTTAGAAAAGTTCAAAGAAATTTCATCTGACATTTCCGATTTGAAATTCTTCTTCTTTTTATGGAGATTAATTCGTATTTTATGGCGATCATTAACTATAGATTAGATTGAAAAATGTGAAAGGCGTCTATTACAGTGACAACTTCACTATGTTGTTATTCGCCTATGGTGATGGGGCTAGTGAACACGCCGCAGCAGTTCTGCGTATTGCGCTGCAACATCGAGTATACTCTTCCTGGAAACACAAGAGCAAGCTGGCCAGTCCCTACTACATCTGCTCAATGATACCACAAGGAGCAACAACGAGCTCTTACACAAAGTTATATCAACCCTTTCACAGTGTCTCTTTTAAATCAGTTTCAATGCACTGTGCTAACAAACCGGTATATTTTTTATTGTTTGCTAAATGCTTTAATACAGGATGTGGCAGTCAAACCTTCATTTTTAAAAGAGTGTAAAATAAACACGGATGCAGAAAGCAAAATTTTATTCATTTTATTCCCCCACCATGAACCATGGACCTTGCCGTCGGTGGGAAGGCTTGCGTACCTCAACGATACAGATAGCCGTACCGTAGCTGCAACCACAACAGAGGGGTATCTGTTGAGAGGCCGGACAAACGTGTGGCTCCTGGAGAGGGGCAACGTGTGACTCCTGAAGAGGGGCAGCAGCCTTTTGAGAAGTTGCAGGGGTAACAGTCCGGATGATTGACTGATCTGGCCTTTTAACACTAACCAAAACGGCCTTGCTGTTCTGGTACTGCGAACGGCTCAAAGCAAGGGGAAACTACAGCCGTAATTTTTCCCGAGGGAATGCAACTTTACTGTATGATTAAATGATCATGGCGTCCTCTTGGGTAAAATATTCCGGAGGTAAAATAGTCCTCCATTCGGATCTCCTGGCAGGGACTACTAAGGAGGACGTTGTTATAAGGAGAAAGAAAACTGGCGTTCTACAGGTCGGAGAGTGGAATGTCAGATCCCTTAATCGGGCAGGTAGGTTAGAAGATTTGAAAATGGAAATGGACAGGTTAAAGTTAAATATAGTGGGAATTAGTGAAGTTCGGTGGCAGGAGGAACAAGACTTTTGATCAGGTGAATACAGGGTTCTACATACAAAATCAAATAGGGGTAATGCAGGAGTAGGTTTAATAATGAATGAATAAATAGGAATGCGGGTAAGTTACTAGAAACACAATAGTGAACGCATTATTGTGGATAAGATAGACACGAAGCCCACGCCTACTACAGTAGTAAAAGTTTATATACCAACTGGCTCCGCAGATGACAAAGAGATTGATGGAATGTATGACGAGATAAAAGAAATTATTCAGATAGTGAAGGAAGACGAAAATTTAATAGTCATGGGTGACTGGAATTCGATAGATGCAAAAGGAAGAGAAGGAAACGTAGTACGTGAATATGGAAAGGGGGGTAAGGAATGCCTGGTAATATTTTGAACAGATCATAACTTAATCATTGCTAACGCTTGGTTCAAGAATCATGAAAGAAGGTTGTATACATGGAAGAACCCTGGTGATACTAGAAGGTATCAGATAGATTATATAATGGTAAGACAGAGATTTAGAAACCAAGTTCTAAATTGTAAAGACATTTCCAGGGGCAGATGTGGACTCTGACCACAATCTATTGGTTATGAACTGTAGATTGAAACTGAAGAAATCACAAAAAGGTGAGAATTTAAGGAAATGGGACCTGGATAAACTGACAGAACCAGAGATTGTAGAGAGTTTCAGGTAGAGCATAAGGGAACAATTGACAGGAATGGGGGAAAACATACAGTAGAAGAAGAATGGGTAGCTTTGAGGGATGAAATAGTGAATGCAGCAGGGAATCAAGTAGGTAAAAAGACGAGGGCTAGCATAAATCCTTGGGTAACAGAAGAAACATTGAATTTAATTGACGGAAGGAGAAAATATAAAAATTCAGTAAATGAAGCAGGCAAAAAGGAATACAAACGTATCAAAAATGAGATAGACGGGAAGTGCAAAATGGCTAAGAAGGGATGGCTAGAGCACAAATGTAAGGATGTAAAGGCGTATATCAGTAGGGGTAAGATAGATACCGCGTACAGGAAAATGAAAGAGACCTTTGGAGAAAAGAGAACCACTTGTATGAATATCAAGAATTCAGATGGATACCCAGTTCTAAGCAAACAAGGGAAAGGTGGAGAAGTATATAGAGGGTCTATATAAGGGCGACATATTTGAGGACAATATTATGGAAATGGAACAGGATGTAGATGAAGATGAAATGGGAGATACGATACTGTGTGAAGTGTTTGACAGAGCACTGAAAGACCTGAGTCGAAACAAGGCTCCGGGAGTAGACAACATTCCATTAGAACTACTGACAGCCTTGGGTGAGCCAGTCATGACAAAACTCTACCATCTGGTGAGCAAGATGTATGAGACAAGCGAAATACCCTCAGACTTCAAGAAGAATATAATAATTCCAATCCCAAAGAAAGCAGGTGTTGACAGATGTGAAAGTTACCGAACTATCAGTTTAATAATTCACAGCTGCAAAATACTAACGCGAATTCTTTACACACGAATGGAAAAACTGGTAGCAGCCCACCTCGGGAAAGATCAGTTTGGATTCCGTAGAAATATTGGAACACGTGAGGTAATACTGACCCTACGACTTATCTTAGAAGAAAGATTAAGGAAAGACAAATCTACGTTTCTAGCATTAGTAGACTTCGAGAAAGCTTTTGACAATATTGTCTGGAATACTCCCTTTCAAATTCTGATGGTGGCAGGGGTAAAATACAGCGAGCGAAAGGCTATTTACAATTTGTACAGAAACCAGATGGCAGTTATAAGAGTCGAGGGACATGAAAGGGAAGCAATGGTTGGGAAGGGAGTGAGACAGGGTTGTAGCCTCTCACCGATGTTATTCAATCTGTATATTGAGCAAGCAGTAAAGGAAACAAAATAAAAATTTGGAGTAGGTATTAAAATCCATGGAGAAGAAATAAAAACTTTGAGGTTCGCCGATGACATTGTAATTCTGTCAGAGACAGCAAAGGACTTGGAAGAACAGTTGAACGGAATGGACAGTGTCTTGAAAGGAGGGTATAAGACGAACATCAACAAAAGCAAACCGAGGAGAATGGAATGTAGTTGAATTAAGTCGGGTGATGCTGAGGGAATTAGATTAGGAAATGAGACGAAGTAGTAAAGGAGTGTTGCCATTTGGGGAGAAAAATAACTGATGATGGTCGAAGTAGAGAGGATATAAAATGTAGACTGGCAATGGCAAGGAAAGCGTTTCTGAAGAAGAAAAATTTGTCAACATCGAGTATAGATTTAAATGTTAGGAAGTCGTTTCTGAAAGTATTTGTATGGAGTGTAGCCATGTATGGAAGTGAAACGTGGACGAGAAATAGTTTAGAAAAGAAGAGAATAGAAGCTTTCGAAATGTGGTGCAACAGAAGAATGCTGAAGATTAGATGGGTAGATTACATAACTTATGAGGACGTATTGAATAGAAATAGGGAGGAGTTTGTGGCACAACTTGACTAGAAGAAGGGATCGGTTGGTATGACATATTCTGAGGCATCAAGGGATCACCAATTTAGTATTGGAGGGCAGCGTGGAGGGTAAAAGTCGTAGAGGGAGACCAAGAGATGAATACATTAAGCAGGTTCAGAAGGATGTAGGCTGCCGTAGTTACTGGGAGAAGAAGAAGCTCGCACAGGATAGAGTAGCATATCTCATTCTACGTTAAAAAAACATTTAAGAAACATCAACACTTTTTTTTATTGTTTGAAAATAACATCAGCCAGATGGCGTCCTTCTCGATCGCGGCAATCTCGCAGGCGATTGGCATAGCTGTTCATCACATTATGGAGCAAACTCTAAGGAATTCTCTCGATTTCCAGCGGGATTCTTGCCAATGTTATGACGTCTTTCTTCGTAGACTTTGCTTTCAAGGTAACCCCAGAAGAAATAAATCACAGGCTGTGCGGTGGGCGAACGGCAGGACGGGGGGTGGGGGGGAATCAACCGTTTAGGAAAAACCACTGAAAACATTCATGCTCATGCGAGCTGTGTGATTTGTTGCTCCATCTTGTTCAAATGATGTTCCACCATGCACTGCATACTGACGAAGTCGAGGTATGAAGAATGTCCTTAACATTGTTGAATAGCGCTCACCCTTCACGGTATTTGATTGCCCTCTTTCATTCTCAAAAAATAAGGGTCTATTATTCCCGATGACGGCATTGCACACCAAACTGTTATCTTAGTTGAGTGCTAGGGTTTTTCATGGAGAAGTCGCTGAGGGCTCCGATCACTCCAATATCTAAAGTTCAATTTTTTCAAATATCAATTGTGAAAATATTCCTCGTCACTCGTCTAGAGATTGTCAACAAGCTCCTCGTTCCCTTCAACCATTTGTAAAACACTTCCACAGAAATGCTGTCGGACAACAAAGTCGTTATTATATAAAGCGTTAACCACTTGGATTTTGTACGGGTGGTGATGTAAGTGTAACCTCAGAATCATCCGGACAGTCCTGTTAGAAATTCCAAGCTCTACGCGCCGATCTCCGGGGGCTTATTCCCACAGCAATTTTTACACGTTTCACATTATCGGTAGTGCGCAGTGTCTACGTTCTGCCACATCTTTTCCTTGTTGTTTCACCGGCGTTTTCAAAGTTTTTGACCCAAATTTTATTGCGTTAACCGAAGGCATCAGCCTATTACGATTAATTTGAAAATGCGCCCAGAAACGACGCTGAGCGGCTACATAGCTACCGCTTTGGTAGAATGCTTTCACTGCAAACAACCGTTGTTGCTTAGTCCACTGATCCGTGGTTACTGAAATGCTTTCTGTTGGGGAACACCTTGGTTACTCGCCCACTACTATTTCCCATGTTTCTGCGCACTGTGAAATACACCGCCTGGCAGAAAAAGTGAAGCCACAGAAAGGATGTTGGAAACGAAATGAATCTTCACTGGTTGAGAGGGTCTGTGATGTTGTTTCAATGATTAAAAACTCCATTGAGGTTTACAAGAACCTTCACAGCATAAGCCCACTTATCAGACTGAGCACCACATCTGGCCTGGATGCATGTACTGATTCGGTTGGGATGGTTGTCACAAAGCCGTTCCATCCGCTCCTGAGGCAAGAAGGCCCACAACTTCATGTTATAAAGATCGGCACAAGAATGGAGTAAACGTCCGAACTGTTCCCATACATGTTCTATCGAGGAGATATTAGGGGATCTTGCTGGCTGCGAATGTACCTCAACATCACGCAGGCAGTTCACACTGGAGCGTGCCATGAGTGGACGAGCCTTTTCTTGTTGGCAACCACAATACTGTCGCATGAGCGGTAACACATTAGGACGCGGGATGTTAGTGACGTACCATTGTGCTGTCGGAGTTCCCTCAGTCACTAACAGTCGCGATTTGAAGTCGTACCCGATGGCTCCCCACACTATGACGCCAGGAGTAACTCTGCTGTACCTTTTCAAATCACTGTAAAAATAGGATCTTTCCGTACGCTAAGGTAAAATAGCTAAAGTAGAATATTCAAAATTTCTAGGTGTATACATTGATGATGGGTTGAACTGGCAAAAACACACTGAGGATCTGCTGAAACGTTTGAGTTAAGCTGCTTATGGTATTAGGGTCATTGCAAATTTTAGCGATATACATCTGAGTAAATTAGCTTACCACGCCTATTTTCATCTCTGCTTTCGTATGTCATCATATTCTGGGGTAACTCATCATTGAATAAAAGAGTGTTCATTGCACAAAAGCGTGTAATCAGAACGATTGCTGGAGCTCATCCAAGATCATCCTGCAGACAGTTATTTAAAGAGCTAGAGATTTTCACTTATGAAATTTGTTATTAACAATCCGAACGAATTCAAAAGTAATAGCAGTGTACATGGCTACAACACTAGGAGAAAGGATGATCTTCACTACTCAACGTTAAATCTAACTTTGGCTCAGAAGGGGGTAAATTATGATGCCACAAAAGTCTTTGGTTGAAAAATAGTCATATAGCATTTAAAAAGAAATTAAAAGAATTTCTTAATGGCAACTCGATCTACTCATTAGATGAACTTTTGGATACAGTAAGTGGGTAATTTCCAAACATCTACAAAAAATTAAACAAATTAAAAATTTTGAGTGTCATGTAATGTAATATCTGGTATAGACACCTTTTATTAACCTGACACGTTCCACATCATTACGAAGTGTCGTATTCATGATCTGTGGAACAAGTACTAATCTAATCTAATCTAATCTAATCTAATTTGTCGCAGCAATACTCGCCGACGGTGGTCAACCGGGATAGTGCACAATCATGATACATCGACATCATTCATCAGTATTTCAGCACCACTCCAAAAGCAAACTGGTTACGTTGTGGTGTCAACGGCACCTTACGCTTAGGACGGTAATTCTCTACTTCGGCTCCTGCTAGTCCCCAACCAGTAGGATGACACAGGTCACAAGTAGACCATTACCTGTTACTGGATGGCTGGCGCTGATGTGAAGGGGTTACAATGTGCTTGGTGCACAATTCGGCGATCCTCCTTTGTAGTGGTCATACTTGGTCGACTGGAACCTTGACAACGAGTATGCTTTGCGTCACGTTCCCAGGCAGTCTTAACATTGGGCCACTTTCACATCCAAACGCCCCATAAATCTGGACATCGTACAACTCGACAACAGACCAAATGAGACCCACAGTGAGACCTATTTAGAACTCTATCAGGTGTTGAAAGTGCTCTCTCATACGACTACATGGCATCTCCATGTCCGTCATAGTGATTACTTGGCATCCGACACTGTTCACGTCCCTTATGTACCCTACAGAAGCTTGTATCAACACTAAACACTAATAACATTAATGCACTCTGGTAGCCGTTTACATGTGTCACAAAATTGCAACTGTACTCATTTACTTACTCGACGATGGTGTGTACATGTGCGAAATACACTGACCTCTGACTATGCCTTCTGGATGCTTGAACTATTTTGCTTCAGGCAGAGTACAATATTAGTAACTAATATAAGAAACAGACGAAACACACACGAACAGGGTCAGCATAAATGACCGCAGGGTGTACTGCTCTGGTACAAGGAGAACTATTCTTAGTCATCCAGTACGGTAGTTGTAGCGCTCTTACAGGAAAGGAAACTTTCTCCACAACAAGCGCTCCCCGCTCCATAGTTTACAGAGATACTATACAGCCTTGCAGCAAATACAGCAATAAGTGACACCATTGCAACTTGCGTGTTTAGGTCCCTTTATATCGATATTTTGTTCCTTCCCATTTCTTGGACATTGAATAGGTGATTATTCAAATGTCCCTCATAGTAAGAAGCGCAGTTTTACAAGAGAATGTCTCATACCACTGTTTATTCTAAGCACATTTTCGTGCGTTTCTGAGCGTTAGAGACCACCCCTTATCACTTAAAAACGAAACTACTTGACTACTAGCAACATAAAATTTAATTTTCGTCTCCCAAAGAAGCCATAACATACTGGAACTTACAGTACCGTAAACAAACATTTTATACAAACATACAACAGCAACACAGCTGCTCCTATGTCTCCCTGCGATGGATATGTGTGTTAATGCTAGGCAGATAACAATGACGAATGGGCAGATGCCTTTTTGCTGCTTCTATAATACTTTTATTTTCATGGACTCTCCTAATGCACAATAATCTTGGTTGAACTGGTAAAATGTAATCAAATTAGAGTTCTGCACTAACTGATACATTTCTTTTTCGGTGCAGCTTTCGGTTACTGCTGCTGGCAGCCTTGGTCGTCCTGGTGGTGGCCGGAAGCGTAGCAGCACGCCAGGAGACGAAACGACAGGACAGCGATGAAAGCACAGACTTGCAAGCAGATGGTGAAAAGAGGTTGGAAATCCTTGTTATAATTCATGCTTCACTGACAAAATATTCTTCTGAAGATGACTGAAGAGTGGAAATTGAAAAGATTCTAAGTACCAAATCTCACATTTGTCGCCGCGAGGTCTATGGCACCTTGCCACCGTTCGCGCGGCTCCCCGAGTCGGAGGTTCGAGTCCTCACTCACGCATGGGTGTGTGTGTTGTCCTCAGCGTAAGTAAGTTTAATCTGATAAGTAATGTGCAAGCCTAGGGACCAATGACCTCAGTGGTTTGTTCCCATAGGAACTTACCACAAATTACAAAAAAAAAAGGAATAGCACAATGGGGAGTAGGGCTTTACATTAGGAAAGAAATGGAACCCAGCGTAGTTGCAATAACGTATGTAAACCAACGACTGATGTGGATAGATTTGACAGTGTCTAGCAAGAAAATTAGGATTGTGTCAGTATATTCGCATCGTGAAGGGACAGATCAAGATAAGGTGGATAGTTTTCATGAGGCACTCAGTGATGTAGTTGTTAGAGTAAAGGACAAGGACAGTGTTCTGCTCACGGGTGATTTTAACGCCAGGATTGGAAATCGAACAGAAGGGTATGAAAAGGTTATGGGTAAATTTGGAGAGGATATGGAGACCAATAGGAACGGGAAACAACTCATGGATTTCTGTGCCAGTATGGGCTTAGTAATCACAAACTCCTTTTTTAAACATAAGAACATTTACCGGTATACTTGGGAAGGCAGGGGAACCAGATCTGTCATTGACTATATATTAACAGATCAGGGATTCAGGAAAGCTGTGAGGGACACACGTGTATTCTGCGAATTCTTTGACGACACTGATCATTATTTAATCTGCAGTAAAATTGGGATTGTGAGGCCGAAAGTGCAGGAGGTCAGGTCCATATGTAGGAGGATGAGAGTGGAGAAACTTCAGGATAAGGAAATCAGGCACAAGTACATAACAGCGATCTCAGAAAGGTACCAGTTAGTTGAATGTAGTCAATTACAGTCATTGGAAAAGGAATGGACAAGGTACAGGGAAACAGTACTAGAAGTGGCTAAGGAATGTCTTGGAACAGAAGTGTGTAATGGTAGGATGAAGCAAACAGCTTGGTGAAATGACACAGTCAAGGCAGCCTGTAAAAGGAAGAAGAACGCCTATCAAAAATGGCTACAATCTAGAACTCAGGAAGACAGAGAAAGATATGTTGAAGAAAGAAACAAAGCCAAACAGATAATTGCAGCATCCAAGAAGAAATCTTGGGAAAACTTTTGTTTGAAACAGGTTGGAGACTATGGGTCAAGCTGCTGGAAGACCATTCTGGAGTGTAATTAGCAGTCTGGAAAAGGGGGTAAGGAGGAAATGACAAGTATTTTGAACAGGTCAGGAAAACTGCTGGTGAATCCTGTGGATGCCTTGGGCAGATGGAGAGAATATTTTGAAGAGTTGCTCAACGTAGGTGAAAATGCGATCAGTAATGTTTCAGATTTCGAGGTAGAATGGGATAGGAATGATGATTGAAATAGGATCACATTTGGGGAAGTGGAGAAAATGGTCAATAGATTGCAGTGCGATAAAGCAGCTGGAGTGGATGAAATTGAGTCAGAACTCATCAAATACAGTGGAATGTCAGGTCTTAAATGGCTACACAGGATAATTGAAATGGCCTGGGAGTCGGGACAGGTTCCATCAGACTGGACAAAAGCAGTAATCACACCAATCTTCAAACATGGAAGATTGTAACAACTAAAGAGGTATCTCTTTAATCAGCGTTGTGGGTAAAATCTTCTCAGGTATTGTTGAAGGAAAAGTGCGAGTATTTGTTGAGGACAAACTGGACGAAAATTAATGTGGGTTTAGGCCTCTTAGAGGTAGTCAGGACCAGATCTTTAGCTTACGGCAAATAATGGAGAAGTGTTATGAGTGGAACAGGGAATTGTATCTATGCTTTATAGATCTAGAAAAGGCATATGACCGTGTTCCTAGGAGGAAGTTATTGCCTGTTATACGAGATTATGGAATAGGAGGTAAACTTTTGCAAGCAATTAAAGATCTTTACATGGATAGTCAGGCAGCAGTTAGTGTTGACGGTAAATTGAGTTCATAGTTCAGAGTAGTTTTAGGGGTAAGACAAGGCTGCATCCTGTCTCCATTGTTGTTCATATTATTTATGGATCATATGTTGAAAACAATAGAATGGCTGGGTGAAATTAAGATATGTGAACACAAAATAAGCAGTCTTGCATATGCGGATAACTTAGTTGTGATGGCAGATTCGAATGAAAGTTTGCAAAGTAATATTTCAGAGCTATATCAGAAATGTAAGGACTATGG
The DNA here is from genome assembly GCF_023897955.1 of Schistocerca gregaria. NCBI lineage: Eukaryota > Metazoa > Arthropoda > Insecta > Orthoptera > Acrididae > Schistocerca > Schistocerca gregaria. Next base: position 187,747,959 of record NC_064929.1, read on the forward strand.
TATGAAGATTAACATCTCCATAACGAAAGCAATGGCAGTGGGAAAGAAATATAAACGGATTGAGTGCCAAATAGGAGGAACAAAGTTAGAACAGGTGGACGGTTTCAAGTACTTAGGATACATGTTCTTACAGGATGGCAACATAGTGAAAGAACTGAAAGCGAGGTGTAGCAAAGCTAATGCAGTGAGCGCTCAGCTACGATCTACTCACTTCTGCAAGAAGGAAGTCAGTACCAAGACTTAAGTTATCTGTGCACCGTTCAACAGGTGGACGGTTTCAAGTACTTAGGATACATGTTCTTACAGGATGGCAACATAGTGAAAGAACTGGAAGCGAGGTGTAGCAAAGCTAATGCAGTGAGCGCTCAGCTACGATCTACTCACTTCTGCAAGAAGGAAGTCAGTACCAAGACTAAGTTATCTGTGCACCGTTCAATCTTTCGACCAACTTTGTTGTATGGGAGCGTGAAAGCTGGGTGGATTCAGGTTACCTTATCAACAAGATTGAGGTTGCGGATATGAAAGTAGCTAGGATTATTTCAGGTACTAGTAGATGGGAAAAATGGCAGGAGGGTGTCCACAATGAGCAAATCAAAGAAAAACCGGGAATGAACTCTATAGATGTTGCAGTCAGGGCGAACAGGCTTAGATGGAGGGGTCGTGTTACACGCATGGGAGTAGCAAGGTTACCCAAGAGACTCATGGGTTCAGCAGTAGAGGGTAGGAGGAGTCGGGGCAGACCAAGGAGAAGGTACCTGGATTCGGTTAAGAATGATTTTGAAGTAATAGGTTTAACATCAGAAGAGGCACCAATGTTTGCACTGAATAGGGGATCATAGAGGAATTTTATAAGGGGGACTATGCTCCAGACTGAACGCTGACAGGTATAATCAGTCTTAAATGATGATGATGATGATGATGATGTCAGGAGACTCAAAAAACAATGTATCTCTCTAAGTACATAACTTATTTGTATCTAAAAAAAATTGAGAAGCGATTCTGATACTGCAAATTATGCTGCCCACGTCGGCGCTGAAAAAAAGAGGCAGACAAATTTGAAAATAAGTCCTTTATTAGGAAAGTTATAAGTGCCATACCAAGAAAGTGACTGGCTCTAAGAGGAATGAGGAAGTTTTTACTAGTTGATTCTTACAAAGAAGAAAACGCAGTTTATTTGTACGGAAATCACCGTCACCGCCCTGAACCGACAGGTTCATATTCAGACAGCTGTTCACGTTTTCAGACATTTGTTGTTGTTTACACTAGTTGTTGGCTGTTTTGTCAACAACTAAACAATTACACATGTAATATAAACATGAACAGCCGACTGATGATGAACTTGTCGGTGCGAAACCAGTAACCGCTATATATGTAAACAAATTGCATTTTTCCCATTGACTGGTTGTTGTACTCGTCTTTGCATGAATCTGTTCGTATTTGCGTCTTTGACATTTTTGATAGCTTGGCTATATACAAAATACCTGTTGATTCGTGCAGTTTTTAACAGAACAGCAGGAAGACAGTTTTGTTCCGAGTACCATTAATAATGAGGCATTACATTTTATTTTCGATAATACAAGTATAGAAATACAGCATTAAGTTTTTAACTGATAGAACTGTAGTCTCATATCTTTTGAATTTTGAAACTCTAGAGAAGCAGAGCTTGGCTCAAAGACCATGTGCCGTCAGCTGAGGCATGCTTGAAATGGTTTTTTCGTGGACTGGCATCCGGATGAAGTGTAGGAACCAGCAAGATTACTGAGAATACAGCAACACTGAAATACGTTTTGTGAAAAAAATGTCGCGTAGAACCTATTCAATTTCCACACTTCAAATATTTAATGATTTAGCCTAATTATGGTGAAATGTCAGGTTCTCCACCCATTAACAGTTCTCTGATTTACTCATTCTCGTATCTTTGCTTGTAACACTAGAGGATGTATATGGGTGACATTAAACGGAAGTGATGCACATTGTAAAACATCTTGAGCTGTGTCATTTCCGTAAGCTTTTTCGTGTTGCCATTTTAATTTTTTTTTTCTTGCAGAAATACAAGCCATGTGTTTTAGTGATCGTGCAGCCATAGCCAGATATAAGAGTTGTAGCATTCAAGTTGTTTCCATATTTTTTACAGTAAGCTACAGAATAGTCCTATATCACCATTGTAGCGTTAATTTACGAGAGTTAAATAACACTGCAATTCCAACATGATACCTCCCCTCTGAAGAAGTTGAACGAAACTTCAATGTGTGAGGGATGTCAATAAAACAAATTTCTCATTTAAAAATTATCACACCAGAAGGTATTAAAGAAATAGATCGATATTCCGCCGACTGCAGTGCAATTATGGAGCATGAAGCATTTCGTTCACACGTAAGAGTACGAAAGAAAAGATGAAAAACATTTCTGCACAGAACCAAGCCAGTGAGACAGTACACCAGACTATTCTTACAATTAGCAGTTGCTGAATCACAAAGTTCTCTAGAAACACGGCTAAAGATAATGCTGACAGTAAAATACACAACGTAAATAGATTTGCTCAAGGGTGTAATACCAATTTAAAGGCAGGATGTCAAATGATCTGGAGAGGCTAATTAATAAGTTTCGTAATATGTGGTGGTGGTGGTTGTTAGTGTTTAAAGTCCCGTCGACAACGAGGTCATTAGAGACGGAGCGCAAGCTCGGGTTAGGGAAGGTTTGGGAAGGAAATCGGCCGTGCCCTTTCAAAGGAACCATCCCGGCATTTGCCTGAAACGATTTAGGGAAATCACAGAAAACCTAAATCTGGATGGCCGGAGACGGGATTGGACCGTCGTCCTCCCGAATGCGAGTCCAGTCGTAATATGTGACTGAATGACTTATGCGCATCTCCACTCTACGATGTAGTGACGTTTTCTTCCACATTGGCTACTGTGACTCATTGTGGAACAAACTTCACGAGATAACAGAATTTCTGGCACCTTTGGCTAAACACAAACGCGTTCATCCTATCAACCACACGCCACGAGAATTAGAAACTTGTGTCCATTAGACTACATCTGCACTGGGGAAAGTCCAGACGAGTATAACAGAAATGAGAAGAGTTAACTTTGGTGGACAGCAAAAAGCATTAGGACGGTGAAATGTTCTTTGGAACGGTGTAGCGCTGACCTGGAGTATAGGATTGTGCATCGTCTTGCTAAGTGGGCAGATTTCTAGTAGAGACCTGTACGCAAGTCATAATGTGTCAGCAGAGCTCTTAATCAGACCATCCTGAGCGACGACGGTAGGTTACCAGGAGAAAACACGGCGGCTAAGCATTCCGCCATACGGGGCCATTACCTCCCGTTTGAGACAAGGTCTTCCAAAATCAGTATGTGCTCTTGTTGCAATTGCTGCAGCCATCCACGTGCGCTATCTGATGAGAAGAATCCGGAAGTCCCTATGTAACGCAGAATTAAGCACTAGATGCCACGAGAGTCGGACCCGCCAGTATTAAAGGAGGCAGGGTGTAGTCAGCTGTCAGTAGAGATACAGAAGCAGTAACAGTGGAATTGAGCAGTAGAGCTCAGTAACTTCGAACATGGACTAGTAGTTGGAAGTCACCAGAATAAAATATCCATCGACATTTCAACCCACCTAAGGCTGCAAATGTCGAGTGTTGATGATGTGATTGTAAAGCGGAAACACGAAGGAACAACTAAAGTTAGCCCATGTCCAAGGTGACCTCATGTACTAACGAATGGGGATCTTCGAGCATTGCGGAGGATAATTATGAAAAATCGCATATTATCAGAAGGAATCACCATCCAGCTACAGCAATGAGTGCGTGTCAGGAGTTAAAATTAATGGGTTACAATGATCGAGCAATTACGCATAAACCACAAATTTATACACTGTATAAAGGGTATAACTGCAGATATTTTTATATGCGGTACTTTAATATATGCTCACTCTGTGTGTTGGTTATTTTTTTCTCTGCGTCGAAAAGTCTTTCAACAAACACATCACATAATTTACTACCGAATGTTTTTTGCACGGTCGTAACTGCACCTCTAAGTGGACTACACCTGTCAACATAGACTAATCGTTTTTCGTCCACACTTAAATACCTGACCTGCTGCCCAGGGGAAAATAAGCGTTAATGGCTTGCTCTCGCCCCGTGTACTTGGATGTACTAACCAACCTATCTGTGTAATTATTAGTCTCAAAATGACGTGAATAATGACGTAATGTTGATCATTCTCAGTCATCGATAGAAATATCTGCAATTAAAACTACTACAGTTTGTATTTTAAACGCTAGTCGGCAGTTGAGTTGGTGTAAATAGCGAGGTACTGGACAGTGGATGATAGGAAACAACTGATTTAGAGTGATGAATCACATTACACTCTGTGGTTGTCCGATGGAAGGGTCAGGATTAGGCGAATACTTGGCACTACACATGATTGCGAGAAATGTTCTCCAACAGTTAAGTATAGAGAAGGTGGTGTTACGATATGGGTGTATTCTTCATGGTTAGGGTGTGCTTCTCGTAAGAAAAAGATAAACGCTTAAGGATATGGACACATTTTAGACCATTGTATACTGCGTACAGTAGAGAAACAGTTCGGAAATGGTGGTTGATTGTATTAGCATAACAATTCAGCCTGTCATAAGCAATATCTGTGAGGCACTGGTTTCTGAACAAAAAAGTTCCTGAAATTAACTAGCCTCCCCAGAGTCCCGACTTGAACCCAGTGGAACACATATGGGATGATTTACACCGTCGACTTCGCTCCAGAGCTATGACAGTTTTTGAGGAAATATGGGCTGCTATACCCCCACAGACATTATTCGGAACCTTATTGAATGTGTTCCCAGCAGACTTCAAGCCCTCAGAAAGGCGGAGGGTAGACACTCCCCATAGTAATCTACATTACTGACTATACCGGAATCCAATATCGGTTGCAGGCTGCCTACCTCACAGGTAACAAAAATTTCATGTTCAATATTTCGTGTAATTACCGACCAAATTTAAATTGCTTTCATAATCTACTCATTAAGAGGTATAACCTTATGTCAAAAGCGTAACACAATAAGACAAGTATTACAGTTATAAACTTTATGTTTGTCATGAGGTAACATAACTACCGGCGCACAAATACCTGGACTTCGTTTCATCCGGTATTTGAGAATGAGAGCACTTAGCGATTTCCAATAAATTTTACACACAATTTCAAATCCTTACGAAACTTTTGTTCGTCTGCAATTCCCCCAAAATGTGAAAAGGAAAAAAAAACTTTTGTAGCTTACTACATTTTCGTTCTTCATGCAGGGAAATTTAGCATCAAATGTGACGTTCTAATTTATTTCGTCCTTACTACCGACTCCTTTCGCAACACTTTGCAGACAGTATCCACAACACACAACAAAAAAAGTTTTCCATCACCTCAGTTCCGAGAGTTCCGGAACCTGTACAGAAAATTGGAACAGAGATCAACATAAACATCATTTCCGCCCTTTTTATTGCTCATGAAGACCACACATTGCATGTTGTACCACCTTCAGAGGAGATGGTCCAGACTGCTGTACACACCGGTACCACTGATACACAGTATCACGTCCTCTTGCATTGATGCATGCCTGTATTTGTCGGGGCTTACTATTCACAAGTTCATAAAGAGACTGTTGGTCCAGATTTTCCCACTCCTCAACGGCGATTCGGCGTAGATCCTCAGAGTGGTTGGTGGCTCACGTCGTCCATAAACAGCCCTGGACACTCTAGTCGAGCAATGTCGTTGTCCTGAAGGAAGTCATTCACACGATGTGCACGTTGGGGGCGCGAATTGTCGTCCATGAAGTCGAATGCCTCGCCAATACGCTGCCGATATCGGTGCACTATCGGTCGGAAGATAACATTCACGTATCGTACAGCCGTTACGGCGCCTTCCGTGGCCACCAGCGGCGTACTTCGGCCCCACATAATGCCACCCCGAAACAGCAGGGAACCTCCACCTTGCTACACTCGCTGGACGGTGTGTCTAAGGCGTTCAGCCTGACCGGGTTGCCTCCAAACACGTCTCCGACGATTGTCTGGTTGAAGGCATATGCGACACTCATCGGTGAAGAAAACGTGATGCCAGTCCTGAACGGTCCAGTAGCTGTCATCCACTGCAGTAGTAGCCATTTTGCGGCCTGAGTGAGGCATGTCATCGTCAGTTCCTATCTCTCTGTGTCTCCTCCACGTCCGAACAACATCGCTTTGTTTCACTCCAAGACGCCTGGACACTTCCCATGTTGAGAGCCCTTTCTGGCACGAAGTAACAATGCGGACGCAATCGAACCAAGGTATTGACCGTCTAGGCATGGTTGAACTACAGACAACACGAGCCGTGTACCTCCTTCCTGATGGAATGACTGGAGCTGATAGTCTGTGGAAGGCGGTGCTCATGCATGGTTTTTTACATCTTTGGGCGGGTTTAGTGACATCACTGAATAGTCAAAGGGACTGTCTCTGTGATACAATATCCAGAGTCAACCTCTGTCTTCAGGAGTTCTGGGAACTGGGGTGATACAAAACTTTTTTTAATGTGTGGTCATAATTTCTCACTTTAATACTCAAATTTTTCTTTTAAAACAAACTCCTCCACCAAGCCACGAGTGCCCAAAGGACGTCCACCGGCCGCGGGGTCATCCTCTGCCACGTGGCCAGCACGCCGCTGTGCCGTGGAGTCGCTTTTTCTCAAACAAGTAGATCCTCATTTGGTATTGTGAGGCCGAGCGCGTTCTGCACCAGTCTTCCCGCCAAGTAAGAGTGTTTGACAATACCGGAAATCGAGCTCTGGTTCTCCGCGCGGCCGCTCTTCTCCAAAGGGGGACTACTATGTTAAAGTTTTAACGTAAGTGTGTACCTGTTAACTATAGTAGATTATGACATAATTTAAAAATTTTAAATTCTGCGAATAATTATACGAAATAATGAAAATCAAAATTTTGTTGGCTGTGGAAGCTGTTAAATAGATATTCTGCAACTAGGACCTGGTGGGCAGGTGACCGTTTTAGGCGTTTAGTAATATAATCTATAGTATACACTATACTACACTGAGAGGAAATCAGCCAGTCACGTAGACATCACTCTTGCAATTTATTGGTGCATGCTGTGCGACACATGCACAAAGTCGAAGCGACTGACTTCTGAACGGAGAGCCCTCATATTTATTCAGAATATTTTGCTGTTAGCGCGCTTATTTATACATAATATCGAATTGTTCAGAAAATTTTATTGTTAACACTCGTATGTAGCTTATTATCGAATAGTACAGAACATACTGATGTTAGTACAGTTATTCATATTTATTATGGAATATGTCGGGTCGTACTGCAGTCAAATTAACAGGAAAGAACCATAAGCTTTTCTAAAGCATGGAAGGGACTAAAAATTGTTTATAGTGGGCAGGACACGAAACATCAACTATTCAGCACATAAAATGAGACTATAAGATTCAAGAGACCTTTTCAAGTTTCATGGGCGTCTGTAGTGAAGTTGCCCATCATGCAGCCTATTGAGCAGAGTTTAAGTCGTAACACGGCGTCCTGTGGCTACACGAAAGCTATTATTCAACATGGCGCTGCTGTCAGGGTTCCTCCGAGTCACAATCCGTAGGTAGCAGTCATCCATTGCAGCAGTAGCCCTTGGGCGCCTGAGCGAGACATGTCATCGCTTTGGTTCACTCCGAGACACCTGGACACTTCCCTTTTTGAGAGCCCTTCCTGGCACAAAGTAACAATGCGGACGCGATCGACCCACGGTATTGACCGTCTAGCCATGGTTGACCCACAGACAACACGAGCCGTGCGTGTACCTCCTTCCTGGTGGAATGACAGGAACTGATCGGCTGTCGGAACCCATCCGTCTAATAGACGCTGCTCATGCATGATTGTTTACATCTTTGGGCGGGTTTAGTGACATCTCTGAACAGTCAAAGGTGCTGTGTCTGTGAACAAAACCCACAGTCAACGCCTCTCTTCAGGAGTTCTGGGCAATGGGGTAATGTAAAACTTTTTTTGATGTATGTATGTGACTAAATGTACATGTCAAATTATATCACTATACGATCCATACAAGGTGTACAACTTTGCTTAGGCCGTTTTTTCCCCAACATTTGAGGCTTTAGTGAAACAAATTAGTTACACATGTATCATTCAAAGTATTTTTCATCGCTGGCCACTACTTTCTCCTATCTTTCGTCCTTTGAAAAGATCCACGAATCGATCCAATTTATGACTTCCTCACGATATCGGAAGTGTTGGTCAGACAGACCATGCGCCATTGATCTAAACAAGTGATAGTCAGAGGGAGCTATGTCTGGAAAATACGGCTGGTGGGGCAGTACTTCCCATTTTAACGTTTCCAAGTACGTTTTGAACTCTTTTGCAACGTGGGGTCGAGTGTTGTCGTGCTGCAAAATCACTTTATCTTGCCCCTCGCTGGGTTGCGTCCATTTGTCTTTTAATGCTCTGCTCAAATGCATTAATTGCGTTCGATAACGAGCACCTGTGGTAGTTTCACTTGGTTTTGACACCTCATAGTACACGACGCCGATCTGGTCCCACCAAATGTAGAGCATGATCTTGGAGCCGGGAATATTCAATTTGACCGTCGACTTGAAAGCATGGCCGGGATATCCCCATGATTTTTTGCGTTTTGGGTTATTGTAATAAACTGATTTTTCGTCCCCGGTCACAATGCTATGCAGAAATCCATTTCGTTTTTGCCTCTGAAGCAACTGTTCACAAACACACAAACGCCGTTCAGTGTCTCTTGGTTTCAGCTCAGAGGAGGCCCAAGTTCCTACTTTCTGAATCATGCCCATAGCCTTGAGACGTTTTGAAATGGCTTGCTGTGTCACTCCCACTAATCGTGCCAGTTATTCATGAGTTTGACGCGAATCTTCACTCAGCAATGTCTCCAATTCTGCATCTTCGAAAGCATTCTCTCTCCCATCACTATGCCGATCTACGACGTTAAAATCACCGTTCTCGAAGCGTTGGAAGCACTCACGACACGTTCTTTCGCTAATAGCGTTCGCCGGCCGCGGTGACCGTGCGGTTCTACGCGCTTCAGTCCGGAACCGCGCGACTGCTACGGTCGCAGGTTCGAATCCTGCCACGGGCATGGATGTATGTGATGTCCTTAAGTTTGTTAGAATTAAGTAGTTCTAGGGAACTAATGACCGCAGATGTTAAGTCCCATAGTGCTCAGAGCCATTTGAACCATTTGAACAAATAACGTTCTTACCATACGTACTTGAGAGCATTCAATGAAACTCAGCCACTGTTTTCTTCATACTGAAACAAAACAGTAACACGTCCTGCAAATGACGAGAATTAGGTTCGTAAACTGACATTTTCAATCAAGAACTTTATGATGCAGACACAAATCGACTAATGTTTGAATGAGGTTATGTTGACCGAGGTCCTAGCTAGATGCCAGACGTCTGCGATCTGTTTCTTTCGACCACTACTTACCATTGTCACCACCTATCGGCAAACGGCGGAAGCAAAGTTATACACCTTGTAGTTTGGCAGATATGACGTAATAGATATTTAGATTGGTGAAAAACTAGCTTCTCCTTCAAATGGTGCACAGTAGAACTTCAACAACACGCAAGATGTTTTAATTTATTATTTCTTCACTGCCAAACCTATTCACAAAACACTTTTGCCAAGTATCTACATATATCACTGAAGGTAGCGCAAAATTACAGATTGTACCACACATGGTTCAGGAGATATGACCTCATAAACATTGAGATGCGTGAAAACACAGCTTTTGTAAAAACGAAGCGAAAATTACGCAGACTGTATTCATTCAGTTTTTAGTAATACAGACACTTAGCGACTTTCAACAAGCATAATTTCAAACCTTTCCTAAACTTTTCTCTTTTGCATGTTTAAGTAAAATATTTAACAATTAAATCATTAATAAAGTAATCAGACATTTGAAGCTATTTTACGCATGGTAATTCGTTTCCTTCAGGTCCCGGGGGTTTAGTGGTACTCACTAATAAGTGCCGGGATACAGTTGATGAGATACTATACTTCCAGCAAAACAGTGCCCACTAACACAGAAAAACTCAAAATGAGAACCTCCAATTACCTGTTCTTAGAAAAAACACCAATTTCTCGTTACTTCAATTGTAACTGCTTTTAAGTTTCTATGCTGTGAAAAGTATCTGTGGCTACGATATCCACACACTGGAGTATTGGTAACACTGTACGTTACATCGTCCGAATGAAATCTGCAGCGAGAAAAACTGCTGTAGAGAGGAAAAAAAAAAAAAAAAACATTGCTAGAACGTTCTGAAATTTCTGACACAACAGGAGTTACCAAAAACTTTCTTGTCGAGTTGTGTCGCATGCTAAAGACTAACCCCATACTAGGACAAAGAAAAAAACTGCAACAATTAGAAATATGTATCACTGCCATTACAATTGGAAATGATCCTTGTAAAGGAATTTTGTCAGGAGATGTAACTGCGGACAGTTAGCAGAAATACAACTACTGTGGTCTTGGTGTACTATAGCCATGACACCTATCTGTTTGGTGTGGGGCCAAAACAACAAAGGAGAAGACAAAGTGCTAGCCAGCAGCAGTCCTGTCATATACACAATGCGGCCTCAGCCCAGTGTCTGAGGTTCGATGGGACACATATTCTGACTCCATCAGCATCTCCCACCACTGCCACAGTGCTGGCGATCGTTCTTATTGAGAAATGGCGAAAATATCTGCAACAGATTTCCCAGGGTATTAAAACTACTTGTCGACCTAGCAAGCGTACTTGCAGCTTTGCTGTAGAAGGCGATGATCTTACTGACAGTTTTTATTTGTCAGAACGTCCCATTCCGGCGCACACTTCGCTGCAGAGTTCTAACCTTTAGAAATGCATGGGAATTTCATCGAATACATGCCGCAACGGTGTCAAACCCATCCACATCCATCAACAGCCGTTTTGGAAGCCAGTGGATATGGCTGCCCAGGCTGTTTCTGAATGGATTGGCCTTGCTGTTCCTGAGCGATACTAACAAGAATGTCAGAGAATCTCCTCCTCTTCACCACCACCACCACCACCACCACCACCACCGCCACCACCAAAACCACCACCACCATCCATGTGACATCCACTGCTGGAGAAAGGCCGCCTCCAGATTTCTCCCTTCATTACAGTCTTCTGCTGTCTTCATCCATTTTATTTCTGCGTAATTTATGCCATCCACCGGTCTTTCATTCAGTCATTGCATCGGCCTTTTCATACCTGGTGCAATCCTTTTCATATCTGTTCCTTGGTCCATCCAACAACCAATCATCCTGCTACATGTCCCGGGTACCACCAACTTACTCTCAGTACACAGTGTATTTATAAATTAGTTCTACAAAGTAACCTTTAAAGGTTAAATAACTTACAGAAATGTTTGATACAGCACTGAATGCCGTCTGTCTGCTTGCCACTGTTAGTTCCCAACGTCCTCGCTACGTGGCATGTGCAAATGAATTATTCTGACACTCAAAATGAAGTCGTATCAGAGAGCAGAGTATGCGCAGTGTTGTTTCTGTTAATCCGCTACAACGGTTCAGAGATTATTTTGGACTAAATATCGCTAGCTACAAATACAAACTTTTATTAATTGTTACAGTCATTTAACTGAGACTGACGCCGGGTCAGGGTCAATCAACAGTCACTGACGCAGCAATTGAACAATATTGGCAGAGTAAATTGGTAGTTTGGGTAATTCAAAAAGACATGCCAGCTAAGAATTAAATATGCCTGGTGTTACAGTGTTACACTGTGGATGACTGTCATTCAAACGAAACAAATTAGAACTAAATGGTTCAAATGGCTTGGAGCACTATGGGACTTAACTTCTGAGGTCATCAGTCCCCTAGAACTTAGAACTACTTAAACCTAACTAACCTAAGGACATCACACACATCCATGAACGAGGCAGGATTCGAACCTGCGACTTAGCGGTCGCGCGGTTCCAGACTGTAGCGCCTAGAACCGCTCGGCCACTTCGGCCGGCCCAAATTAGATCTGCTGCAAGCTTTAAGAGAAAGTGACAAAGAGAAACGAGCTAAGTTTTGTGTAGAAATGTTTAACAAAATGAAAACTGACGATGATTTTCTTACTAAAATTGTGCTCATTGACGAAGCCACCTTCCATACCTGCGATATAATGAATCAGCATAATGTTCGGATATTGAGTGAGGAAAAACCACTTCACGTAATCGAACATGTACGAGACTCCCTAAGGTAAATGTTTGTTTTGCGCTGTAAGCTGTAACAAGATTTACGACCCTTTCTTTTTTGCCATGTCAACTGTAACTGGCATATTGTAACCTGACATGCCTGAACAGTACCTAATGCCCTCAAATACAAAAGAATATTGGCACAGAAAAATTTTCAGATGTGTGTGAATTCCTAAGGAAACAATCTGCTGGGGTCATCGGTCCGAACCTCCGGCGGGACGGACCGCGTAATCAGTGACATGGCGCCTCTAACCGCGCGGCCACTCAGCGCGGCCTATGGGCACAGTATTTATTTTCCAGCAAGATAGCACGCCACCACAGTCACTTGATTTAAGCTCAGTGAACTTCTCTGTGTGGGGTCACATTAAGAACAGTGTGTTTTTCCCTCCGCTTCTTGGAAACGTCGACTTGGTGTGACAATGGATAACGTAAGAAGTTGCCACCATACGTCAAGCCTTGCTTCATAGGGTTACACATGGGGCATTTGTTGTGTTACAAAAGATAGCCACATTGAACATTTGTTAATAAAACATTTTAAGGTATACTATATTCAGTGCTGTATTAAACATTTCTGTAAGTTATTTCCTTTTTCACAATAAAAGTTACTTTTATACAACTAACTTATAAACAAACGCGGACAAACAGTAAGCCCGCATGCCGCCGCCCCGCCTCTCCGATTCCTTGAAGAAGCGAACTTCCATGTAGAAAACAGCTTCCAACGACTGATTTATTTTCATATTAGTCATTTTGCTATGAATTAGATGTGAAGCATGTAAGCGAGAAGTAGTTCAGAAAGAAACTTTCTGCAGGATTAAAACTACGTGCCAGACCGAGACTCGAGCTTGGGACCTTTCCCATTCGCGGGCAAGTGCACTACCGACTGAGCTACCCAAGTACGACTCACTATCCGTTCTCACAGCTTTACTTCGGCCAGTACCTCGTCACCCACTTTCAGAGACAGGTTGGTTGATTTAGAGGAGGGGGCCAAAAAGCGAGGTTAGCGGTCCCAGCGGGTTATGGAAGGATAGCGAAAAAAATCGGCCGTGCCCTTTCCAAGAAATCATCCCGCCATTCGCCTGAAGCGATTTAGGGAAATCACGGAAAACGTAAATCAGAATGGTCGAACGCAGGTCTGAACCGTCGCCCTCCAGAATGCGACTCCAATGTGCTAACTACTGCCCCACCTTTCTGCGAAGTGAAAATATCATTCTGGACGTTTACAAAGGGTTGAAATTATACTTAAAGTTTGTTGGAAGTCACTAAGTACTCTCAATAGAAAGATTACTAACAACAATGTTACATGCCCTCACTTCATGAGACGCTGCAGTGAGGTTTTGTGTTAAAACCAAGACACTGTGGCAAATACTCGTGATCAGAAACTTGACGCCGCCACCTCTTCTCCCCTCGTAGGTCGAATACCTCTCTTTTGGAAGGGGTTTATAAAGAGCGGCCTTTGTAATTAGTAGGCACACAAATCACAAAGTAAACTCAATGAATTCATTTTCCATAGCAAAGATTATAAATAAAATCTATTGAAAGAAGCAAATCAATGTCGTTAAGTTCTTAATGGAAAAAGGGAAATCAGTAAATCTATATATCTTGGCCAAATAATTTCAGCGTTAGTTTCTATTCGCAAAGCACCACTTATTCTGTCAGTGATGTAAACATTCGAACAACTTCAGTCACTGAAGTAAAAAACTATCAGTGCCATCTATTGGTTATTTGGTATATAACGAAACTAACAGAGCCAACTACTGGTTGTTTCGTGTTCGACGCCATCACCAACGTAAACATCAAAACTACTAAGCTCGTTAGACTCCCTGAACTCCAAAACACGATATTTTTTCCGCGATCCGGTTTTGATGAAGTAAAGCCTATAAGCTGCCTCAAGCTACGCTCAAATTATCTGTGTAATCCCCAAGAAAATTCGTGTAGTACATTTGGAGATTAGTGTGTTAAAACAGACAATCAGATACATACGATGGTTTTTGATCATTTAAATTACTATACCTTTCTGACCGTGATCCGATTTTGATTAAATAAACCTATACATTGCCCAGGCTACGCTCAAATTACCTCTGAAATTCCCATAAAAACTGACTAGTAGTTTTGGAAATAGCGTGTTCAAATAGGTATAGAGATCAAGGTTTTAAAACTAGTCTTGTTGTATTCTGCCACAAACCCTACATCACTCGCAATCAATTTTTGGTAAGTATTTTCAATGTACAGACACGATGGTTGATACAGTTTCATTATTAGTATAGGTATAGATACAGGTCACGTCTGAAATTTTAGCGATCTGTTTTTCGTTGAATTTTCTCTTACTATGTACTACTGTTTTGGTAAAATTTCTGTATTGGTCAACGTATACCTCAGTCTTCAGTAGAAAATTTGAACTAGCAAATGACAACACAATCATCATAGGGGAACTAACTGCAATCCTGGAAGCTGTTCTTCCTATTCAATATACTACAGAAACAAACAATATTACCTTTCAGATCCTGTATCAGCTCTTCCCTTGCTAAAGAACAACAACGCCGGCAAAATGACTCAGCCCATAGTACACTGAATAGAAGACGTGCTGGGAGAAATCTAAATCAATAAACGGCAACTCAAAGTGTGTTGGATAGAAGGTCACTGTGGGATAAAAGGAAACGAAATTGCAGACAGTCATGGCAGAGAGACAATGTATGACGGCGAAGAATAACGACTTTCTACAAATACATAACAAGAAATGAATGAAATAAAGAATGGGCACAATCCTCGAAATCAAGAGGCTGTCTTTATGCCAGTACCGTATATCACCAGTAATACCAAGCAAACCTTGGTACGCAAAGGGCTATTATGGCAGAAAGTTTGTAGCCACTATTCCACAACTGAACTTCAATAATGCACGCTTCCGCATTCACGCCGTTGAGTCACCGCTTTGTGAATGCTGATTCACCGACGATGTGAACCACTTGTTTCGAAGCGACAATCGAAGAGAACAATCCGTACAACTGATTCGGCGTCGATGGCGCCAAAATCTTCTTTTCCAACTTCTGAACTGACGCTCCTGGCGACAAGCGAATACGGGGTGTACAAGGAGCTCTTTCCCTTTCTGTCCGCACAGATACGCAATACGTAATATAAATATATGCATTCAGATGAAGTAGCGTTAAACTAAGAGAGAAGGAAATTGTGAACTTCAATTTGCCTCTTAATTTACACGAGTTGATACAGTTAACTATAACTCAGTTTTCTAGGAACTACACCGAATAGTCAAAGAAACTGGTACACCTGCCCAGTATCGTGTAAGGCACCAGTGAGTACGCAGAAGTGCCGCAACATGACGTGGCATGGACTCGACTAACGTCTGAAGTAATGCTGGAGGAAATTGTCACCATGAATCCTGCAGGGCTGTCGATAAATCCGTAAGAGTACGACGGGGTGGAGATCTCTTCTGAACAGCACGTTGCAAGGCATCCCAGATATGCTCAATAATGTCTGGGGAGTTTGTTGGCCATCGGAAGTGTTTAAACTCAGAAGAGTGTTCTTGGAGCCACTCTGTAGTAATTCTGGACGTGATGAGTGTCGCATTGTCCTGCTGGATTGCCCAAGTCCGTCGGAATGCACAATGAACACGAATGGATGCTGGTGATCATACAGAATGCTTACGAACGGGTCACCTGTCAACAGTCCACGTATCACGGGTCCTGTACCACTCCAACTGCACACACCCCACACTATTACAAAGCATCCTGCTGACATGTAGGGTCCATGGATTCATGAGGCTGTCTCCATACTCTTACACGTCCGTCCACTCGAAACAATTTGAAACGACAATCGTCCGACCAGTCAACATGTTTCCAGTCATCAAAAGTCCGATGTCGGTGTTGACGGGCCCAGGCGAGGCATAAAGCTTTGTGTCGTGCAGTCATCAAGGGTACACGACAGGGCCTTCGGCTCCGGAAGACCATGTCGATGATGTTTCGCTGAATGGTTCGCACGCTGCCACTCGTCGATGGTCCAACACTGAAATCTACAGTAATTTGGGAAGGGTTGCAATTCTGTCACGCTGAACGATTCTCTTCAGTCGTCGTTGGTCCCGTTCTTGCAGGATCTTTTCCCAGCCGCAGCGATGTCAGAGATTTGATGGTTTACCGGATTCCGGATATTCACGGTACACACGTGAAATGGTCGTACGGGAAAATCCCCACTTCATCGCTACCTCGGAGATGCTGTGTCCCATCGCTCGCGCGCCGACTATAACACCACGTTCAGACTCACTGAAATCTTGATAACCTGCCATCGTAGTAGCAGTAACCGATCTAACAACTGCGCCAGACACTTGTTTTATAGAGGCGTTGTCGACCGCAGCGCCGTATTCTGCCTGTTTACATATCTCTGTATTTGAATACGCATGCCTATACCAGTTTCTTTGGGACTTCGGTGTATAAAACAAGTACATTGGTACTACTTTTATCAGTAGTGTAAATATATTAATTATCTAATTATTTAGCTGCCGCCCGCGGTGGTCTCGCGGTTCTAGGCGCGCAGTCCGCAACCGTGAGACTGCTACGGTCGCAGGTTCGAATCCTGCCTCGGGCATGGATGTGTGTGATGTCCTTAGGTTGGTTAGGTTTAAGTAGTTCTAAGTTCTAGGGGACTGATGACCACAGCAGTTGAGTCCCATAGTGCTCAGAGCCATTTGAACAATTTTTTTAATTATCTAGTTATGTAGAATGTACCGAAATACCATTTTTATCTATATTTTACTCTCTATTTTGTTGTAACTGACCTAGCGCATACCACATAGCCTTTAATTCTATATTCCCCCCCCCCCCCCCTCTTCCTCCTTGCGGACGCCTATGGCTAAGGCCAGAAACAAAGAATAACGGCCTGATGCAACAATATATAATTTACTAAACTGAATGAAATCCCACATATGTATGTACTTCATGCAATAAAATGACGTAAAAATGGTCCATGTTTGATACATATATGTCCCACAACGGGATTCTTGCGCAAAGAGAAGTCAAAGACATTGTCATGACAGTTACGATAATTGCCAACCAGTGCAACCACTGTTCTTTCCCCTGACTTAAATCCCATCCAGCACATGTGCAATGTGTTGCGGAGTCGTACAGCAACACGTCCACTTGCATCAGCCACCATCTAGCACTTGTAAATGGACCACCGTTCACGAGGACGTCGGTTCAGATGTAGATTTTCTGTGGCTTCCCTAAATCGCTTGTACCAAATGCCGGGATGGCTCATTTGCAAGAGCACAGTGACTTCCTTCTGTAACCCAATATTATGCTCTATCACTAATGACCTCATCGTCGACAGGATATCAAGCCTAATTTTCTTCCTTCCACTGCTCCCTAAATTTCAATTCCATAGTTTTATTACTGGAAATAGTACACAAAAATTCACTGATGTGCAAAACTTAAGGACGAAAGTAGCTTTTACATGATATGTCACTGCTACGTTACATAGCTCGATGAAACTTGAATCATACACAGAAAGAACTGTTGCACCGTAATAGAAAAGATAAAAGAAAGAAATACGCAATGAGACGAACAAAAATGGCACTGTTACTCAAAGACAAAAATTACAATGAAGTAATCGCGATTTATTGCGTCCCCTGGATGCATTGCGCTCACACGCTGGTCACGATGTTGGTTAGTTCTTGTGGTAGGGCGCTCCATTCCTAAACCAACGTGGTTGACAACTGCTGGAGCGTTGTTGATCAGCATAGACGCGCTGCAATACGTCTCACCAACGTAGCCCATACATGCTTAATGAGATTTAAGTCGTGGGGGGGGGGGGGGGGGCAGACAGGGAGGCCAGTCCGTTACCTGCACATCCTCTCGTCTCCAGGTCACTCATCCTCCTCCTGCGCTGTTCGATAAGATGGGGCATCGTCATCCACGAAAAAGGAAGTCAAGGCAGAATGCAACCCTGAAAAGACGCACATGGGAAGGACTGCAGTGTCACAATAACGTTGACCGGTGAGTGTACCGTGTACAAGGATGTGAAGGTCAGTACGCCCATGCAACATTATGCCTACTCACAGTAACAGGTGGACCAGCAAAATGATCAAGTTCGACAACGTTGGGCGTACCGTCATATGGCGAGATGTGGGCACTCATGATGCACCCAGAAACATTGCCACACATGATCTGTTTGGTGGGGCAGGTGTTGTGGTGTGGAGATACATAATGTTGCATTGGCCTATTGACATACAAATCATTGAAAAAGGTGCATTCGTCGGCCAATATCATTCTCTACTTCTTTCCCACGTGCGTTTTTTCAGGGGTACATTCGACCTTCATTTTAATGGATGACACTACGCGACCATATTGAACAGCCAGGTGGAGAAGTTCTTGGGACAAAAGATTAATCGAATGGAATGGCCTGCCATTTCGCTTGACTTAAATGCCATCGAGTATGTGTGGAATGTGTTGGGGAGTCGTATAGCAACAAACACGTCCTCATGCACCAATGACCAAACAGCAGTTGTCAACTGCGCTCATGGAGAAATGAAACGACCTGCCACAACTACTCCTTCCTATATGGAAGCACGTTGCACATACATCCATTAAGAACCATACCCTTTCTTTTTTAATGTGTGAGGAACCAACATAAATGGCGCTGCGTGATTAGTGTATTTGAATAAAAGTGCCATTTCTGTTCATCTCTTTGGATATTTCTTTCGGTTATCTTCTGTTATACTGTAGCACTTCTTTCTTGTATGGTCGAAGCTACTTGGCAGTGACACATCATGCGAAAGTTACTTTCGCCCTTAAGTTTTGCACACCAATGTACATAAAGTATTCAGAGTCTGCCAATTATCTTGACCACCCCAAATAACGTTTTACACAAAAACAAATTAAAAATGTTTCATGCAAATAGCAATGGTGTCCTTCCCGATGCTGAGCCGAGCTATTCCATTTCATGTGCAATATTTCGACGATCGACCCAGTCTTCTTCCTTGGGTCGGTCGTCAAAATATTGTGCACGAAATGGAACAGCTCGGCTCAGCATCTGTAAGCACAAAATTAGTCAATCACACTGAGAAAACCTGAAAGATTAACAAGCAAGTGCTGTATAGCTACCAGGGGGAATTAACCAGCATAACTGCCTTCCCTGTAACTCTCCTCTCAGTGTGTCTTTTTTCAATAGCACCCTATATTTCTCATTCGGTAATCCACTTCTTCTCTTCAAGACCTGCTGGGATAATACTAAGTCAATTCAAAGCAGCGCTCAACCTGGCCCACCCAGAGTTCTTTCAGATTTGGTGCATTCAGTGATCCAAATGAGTGATAAAAAACTATCGATTTGCAGAGGCATTTGACATCTGTGAATAAAGTTAGAGGTCTGCAAAGTTTGGAAATTATGTAACATTCACTTCCATCTGTCTCAACATAAATGAATATAGCACTGGTCCTAATTCATATACGGCCATGAAACCTGTAGAACTGAAAAGCTAATGAGTAGAGCTTTATACTGATAAGCAATATGCCAGGTTTCTAAGAATTGTTACACCCAGTTTCATTGATCTTAACCTTTAACCTTGAATAGCTCAAAATACACACTTTTTACTCTTTTTTTTAAAAAAAAAATATATCCCCAAAATGCTACTATGAACATGGTAAAAGTCAAGACTGTACTCCAAAGGCACCATGACCAAAACATTAATGCAGTAAGCAATTACGTAACCGGGTATTCTTCCAGAAGAGCAAACAACACCAGACACTATTTTTCTGACAAATTGATGATAGTTTCTTACTGTGAACAGCCAATGGAAGAGATTTTAATTTCAGCAAGTTGTAATTAGCTTATTTCATGGTGTGGCTGCAGTGTATATGTGCTGTGAAGTAGTATTTAGTAGTAGTTTGTAAAAAATCGATTTTAAGTCAAAATGTACTGGTACACTCAATTTCAAGAAGAAGAGTACAGAAGAATTCGACGAATTTGAGGAAAGGTTGGTAAACAAGTGTCCTAATGTATTGCTAGATGGAAAAATATGCAGTATATGTAGTAAGCAAATATCACAAAACCCATAAACCCGTGCAAGTCCGGCGTTATCTGTGCTAGGTACTTCCAGAGATGATATTAAGTGAAGATGAAGGAATATCAGATGTGGCATTGGATTCTTTGGCTACTAGCCTCCAGTTTTTAGGTGAGTCTCCTCATGTTTCAGCATGAGAAAAATTACCCAAAGCAAAAATTGAAAAAGGTTGCCTCTGTGTAAAAATTGAAAAAGGTTGCTCTGTGTTGGAATGTGCTTGCGTGGCGTAACTGGAAAAAGAAGAGGGTGAAAAAATAAAGAAAGAGAAATCGTAGCCCAGCTGAAGGATAAGTTTCACAATACATTGTGTATGTGTGACAAAACACAAATTTTGATAGTACTTCCAAAGAACTGGAGTATAATGAAAACAATGAAAGTATTTTCTACTTCAGATTACATGGTATGAAGAGCAAAACAGTTAGAAGCAGAACATGAAAGATCAGCAACACCAAATCCAAAGGTAGGTAAGGTATGTTGTAAAAACTGTTCAACGTGTACTTAGTTTCCACTGTGAACATAATGTAAGCCGTCGGAAATTTGTCTGTGAAAGAAATTGGAATTAGAGTACGTTAGCAGAAGCAGCCATGGTTACACGTTCTTAAGGAATGGTATGCATTTTTCAAAGATACACAATCAGATGTAAATATCGATTCTCAATTTTTTTCCTCTCCCGAATCTGAGGGAGACGGGCGGACTACTCAGAGAACTGCTCTGTTGGGCCCAACGTTCAATCAAAGTTTTGTATGTTACTGATAAAGCACTGTGCTTATGCCAGTGGAATCCATGCTGTTTGTTTGTGTTTCTCACGCCAGAATTTTAAGTTAATGGTCGAAGGGTGTAAATTAAATTAACAAACGAAGTGTGAAGAGCACGCATTACCATCATAAAAGCACTGTGTACCATTTGATACATGCACTGCACTTTCAATATGTTACTTAGTACAAACTCCTATTCTTCAAGTCTGACAAGATTGACTGACTAC
Organism: Schistocerca gregaria; assembly: GCF_023897955.1. Lineage (NCBI taxonomy): Eukaryota > Metazoa > Arthropoda > Insecta > Orthoptera > Acrididae > Schistocerca > Schistocerca gregaria. The sequence continues at coordinate 187,769,267 of NC_064929.1, forward strand.
TGTTTGAACTGTTTGGTGCTAATTGCACTGATGAAATTCCAAATAGGTGTTGATTCGCCACAGGCGTTGCAGTTCTAGAGACTATAACAAAATCAACAGACGATTTTGTTTGCATTGAGTTTCTAAACAGCTCCTGCCACTATCACGTATCACACAGCAGCAGTCACAGATTTTTAAAATCACTAAAGAAGAACACAAAGCAAATAAATGTCATGTTGTTTGCGATTTTGTAGAGAATTACGCCTTCGACAATCAGTATGAAGTACAAGGATTTCACTGGAATAATTCACAGCTTACAACTCATCCGTTGGTTGCTTACAACAGAGACGCAAACACTAATGAAGTATGCCATGTGTCATATGTGGAAATATCTGATTGCCTTCAGCATGATCAGTGTGAGTGTGATTGTGTGTGTGTGTGTGTGTGTGTGTGTGTGTGTGTGTGTGTGTGTGTTTGACTGTGTTCTTTCCAGTACGATTTCATCAATTTCTTAAAATGTCACTTTCCAATCACAAAGCACATTTGCTATTTTTCGGATGGGCTACCCAATGATAAAACAGAAAGTATTTCGTGAATCTGCCCTATCATCAGGAAGATTATGATTGGCATATTTTTGCTACAACACATGTTAAGGACCTAGAGATGAGGTTACTGGGGCTGTAAAGACATTAGCCACACTTGCCAGCCTCAAGCGACCTTATGAAAACCATATTTTGACACAATGACAGTTGTTTCAGTAGGCAAAGTAAACATTCGTCTTCGAATATAAACTGGTTTTCCATCATGACTAAGATACTGCCAAGCCGAAGCAATATTTCACGAATAAAAGTAATGATTCCAGATACCCATAAGCTTCGTTCTGTAATGCCGACTACTGAAGGTATAGTAAAAACAAAGGCATGTTCTGCTTCTTTACTGAGCAGTGTGATACCTCCTCTGGGAGCCACCTTCACTGACTCACACCGCCAGCGACCCAGGAGAAAGCCTGCCAGACACCATGCGGCGAGCGCCCCAGAGGTGGACAACTGGAGCCATTCTACAACCGCACAGGGGGTAGGCGGCAGGATGCCCATGCGTCGCTTGAGAATGGATACGTTGCAAAGAGCCTGGCGGATGAAGAGAAGCACGCCGAAAACCGAGGGATTCCTGCAGTCATTGCGACGAAACGTCAAGAATGCAGATGTAAACGCATATGAATTTTTGTGACCTGGTAGCAGCCGCTTTATCTGCCTTAGAAAACGAGAACATTATCAACAAGTCCAGCACCCCAGAGGCACTGAGAGGAGCGTACACGAAGCGCGAAGAAGTCAGCCTGTTGTTTTCTATATAGCAAGGATATTCCTTGTAAATCACGGACGCCAGCAGACTCTAATATGAAGCCCAAAAATGAGTCTATCCAGACCTCACACGGAGATAGCGGTTACAAAGAAGTGTTTCGTGGCTGCTTTTACAACAGCTTCGGTATGCAGAAAAACGTCGGAAGACTGCCACCAATGCTGGTGAAGCCGTAAAAAATTCCTGAGTCACACACCAGCCAACGCAAGATAGGAAATTTCCACCCTGTACTGAGAAGAGTAGTCATGAAACGGCGATCAGTCATTGGGCGGAACTGCAAACTGTGTCCGCCAATGACAAGGAGAAAACTTCGAGAAATCGTTCGCAGAAACATGATGGGGAGTGAAGGGGGACAGTCGGTCTGATAGTGCGAAAGCAAGAGGTAACGGGGCTCCTCTATCCATACCCAACATCCGCTTTCCGACACCGCGATATTGCTGCTTTGGCCACGCAACCCAAAACAGGCGGACAACGTGGAGATGTACCTGACGCAAACTGGAAAGACACACTCTCTCCCTACATAACATCTGGTGAACATTAACAATTGGAGACTTGTGAAACCTGATGTAACCACTTTTTGTTGCCTTTTCATTGGAAGCTACACTGAAAATGGCTCATAGTACCACTACAGTAATATAAATCATACTCTTGTACAACATGACTGATGAATTGTTTTTGTTTGTTTTTTTAATTTGTGTTTCATAGTTAGCATCTTTCGCATTTTGATAGTGTACTGATACTGACAAATTTTTGAGTTAGATGTCTTTGAAGTGCCATGTTGATACTTACTATGTTTAAAGTAGCATAATGGAGCAATGCAATATTTTTTTTAAATTAAAGATGGTGTATTTTGAGATACTGAAAATCAAAGAAGGTTAAGGTCAATGATCTTGGATGTAAAACTTCTTAGAAATCCTCCATGCTGCATATCTGCGTAAAGCTCTGATCATTAGCTTTTCAATAAGACAAGTTTCGTTGCTGTATCTGGATTAAAATAATTTTTGTTGAGACAAACGCACTTGAATTTCGCACAACTTCCAAACCTGTAATTTTCTTCACAATTGACATGTACCTGTTCAAACTGGTAGTATTCTATCTCTTATCTGGATCACTGAAAGCACCAAATTTGAAATAAATCAGAGATGGTCAGGTTGAAAATGTTACTTTTCGGTGTGGAATTGACATGGAATTACCTGTTGAGAAACGAATCACAGTGTACCGTTTATGCAAACACAACTTTATTAAAACACAACACAAAACTGACTGTCTCTCTTGCACTAGCACACATTGCAAGTACCTGGTATAGTTCCACTTTTTACGGGGGTGGCCGAGCGGTTCTAGGCGCTTCAGTCTGGAACCGCGCGACCGCTACGGTCGTAGGTTCGAATCCTGCCTCGGGCATGGATTTGTGTGATGTCCTCAGGTTAGTTAGGTTTAAGTAGTTCTAAGTTCTAGGGGACTGATGACCTTAAGTTTAAGTCCCATAGTGCTCAGAGCCAGTCCCACGTTTTGGAGTTAACAGTAAACAAATGGGAACAAGGAAAATACACACTAGTCATTCAGTCACCCATCTTCAGTTAAAGGTTTGTGGGAGTACGATGTACACCAAGAAAGAGCAGGGAAAAATACTGGTCATGTATAGATAATGTAAATTAGTAGAAGAGTAACTGCAATAACATTTTCTTGTTTATAATATGGGTAAATGTAGTACGACAGATGAGAAACATTTTTACCTTCTCTTCCTCTGTGTACACTGCATTCACAAAAACTAAAAACTGTTGGCATCAACAATGTCAATTTTCCTTGTGTTTCCATTTGTTTACCGTCAACTCGAGCAAGCGGACGAGTTGTGTTTCCCTGGGCACCTGTTCTGTGAGCTAGTGGTAGAGTCGGCGCAGAATAACGTGGCCAATAGATCCACAGTTAGCTCGGCACGCCTGTGGAGAGTGGTTATGGTGGTGGTTATGGGCGTGGGCACGCGCTCTAGAGGAAATGCCGAGTGCTGAAAGGGAAGTGCCGTTCTAAACTGAAGCCTATGCTCAATTTTTTTGTGAATAGCAAGTGGAGCTCTCCCACCCCCACACATGAGTGATGACCATTCATAGAGATCCGTCTCGTCTGCTTTGGTTAGCATCTAAAACGAATTTCGCTGAAAATGGAGCAATTTATTCTCGCCTGGCTTGTTAAACATTTGTAACTTTCAGAGAAGCGTCATGGGTCGCGAAATTGAATAAAACCCTCATTTCTCTTCTTTCCATGTCAGAATTTGCTTCTCTTGCCAAACCATGGTGGTGTTTACACAGTGTCACCTCACTAACATGTTGTGCAGACCCAATTGCGGGAGAATTCTGAAAAAGTGGTTTATTAAGTGAGAAACTAGGGGAAATGAAGATCAGTAGCTTATGAAAAAGCACATACTCACTACTAATTCACTTATGTTGTTCCAAAACTGTTTCACCAGCTGCCGATGGCCCTTGAAAATTACATTCTTTCATCGACAAAGTCTGTAGGTTAGTGCAATAATACGGTAGATAATTATGTTTCGCGTAATAACCATACGGCAAAATAATCTCCTCTTTGCATGCTGTCATTTGCCGAAATCTCATTTCGCTATCTCAAACCGCTTATGAAATATGAGAAATGTGTTGGGTATTTCACTCTGGCTTTATCCCTGGCGCGGTGGGATTGCAGATGATTTCGCTACATCAGATCAATTTTCTCGACATTGGTGACAGATAGAGACCTGCAGCCAATTCTAAAGAAAATTTTCAATATGTTAGATATATTTCATACGCACCAATATATTATGTAATATGCACCAAACGCAAAATCATAGCGACCCCTATTTTTCACTGCACACTTTTTTTGAATTTCGTGCACTGTCTTACTTCCACGTATATATCACAATAACTATGACCATTAACGAAATGATAGGCACATCATCATGAACCTGACATATAAAGCTATAAGTCAGGGGTGGGCAATTGTTTTGGTTCGGCGGCCACATTATAGATAGAGGTTAGCGGAGGACCGCACCTTATAAATCTTTCATTTCTAATGCCGTATATAATGTATGTGTGTGTGTGTGTGTGTGTGTGTGCGTGTGTGTGTGTGTGTGTGTGTGTGTGCAGTATTCCCAAAATTTTTATGAAGATGCAAGTTTTCTTTATTTCTAATCACATATCACACACAGAGTTGCAATGTCGGTTGTAGCAGCGAAAGCGTTAAAATGCATTGATCAATTAGCTTTACATTTCATAAAAGTTATCATAAAAATGATTAGATATAAATGGAAGAGTCGGAAGCAAAGGGGTATAAGTATACACCTTATAATTTTGATAAGAGTCACTTGTACCTCTTTTCTTCTGACATCCTCAAATAAGATAGTTGTGTTCAATTTCATTTATTTTGCTAATTTAGTATCATCTCCAAGTACATTAAATTCTAAAACAAGTTTAATGGGACAAATGCGTCCTATCACAATTTTGCACATTTTTTTTTTTGAAATCAGGAGTCAGACTGCTAGTTGATATTCTTATCACAGCTTGCAAATTACTGTCTGTTAAACAGCTTCGGTATTTGCTCTTGTTGATTTTAGAGCAAGAAAAACTTTGTCCACAAATATATGTCGATCCAAATATGGGGAACATTTTGCCTGCAAATTTCTTAATAGATGGAAATTTTTTAGCTGACAATGATTTATAAAAGTCAACTAAAGTTACAGCACTAAACATTTCTTTCACTGCGTGATCTGCCAGCCTGTCAATCAGTTCAAGTTGCAGCTCCTGTGGTGCAGTATCAGTATCAGCACTGATGGGATACGATAAAACATTAAATTGAGGCTCAATATTCTTAAAATCCTAAAATCTTGTAGTTAATTCAGCCTCTAAACTCTGCAGATAATCCTTAATCTTAGCCGAAACACTTCCAGGTACTTTGTGTTTCCCTAGTAAAGGGAAATGACAAAATTTGCCTTCATTTCCTTGCCTTGCAAACAGACCTTGTTTTGTTTTAAATCCTTTGACATGTGTCCACATTTCATGAGCGAACAACCCCTTTCCCTGCAAAGTCATATTCAGTTCATTCAGTTTTTCAAAAATATCAGCTGCAATCTCATATCTCCACTCTTCGCATTCTATTTTTGCAACAAAATCATGAGATATCTCCTTAGTGTCCAGAAATAAAATAATTTCATCCTGTAATGCCCAGACTCTTTTTAATACTTTGCTCAAGCTCAACCACCTCACACGGTTATGGCAAATTACATCTTCATGTTCTGCCCCCACCTCCTCAAGAAGAGATTTGAACTGTCTGTGATGGAGTGCCCTTGCTCTGATTGTGTTCACAACACCAACAACAGGATCTACCACATGCTTTAAGTCTAGTGCAGTCTTGCAGAGGCGTTCCTGATATAAAACACAATGAAAATCCAAAATATCACTGGCTGTGTCTTCGGCTTGTAAATTGTTTTTTAAAAGTTTCACCATACCTAAAATGCTTACCATTTTGTTCCAGGATAAGCCACTTGTTTCCACACAATTACCAATACATTCTAACAAGTCCTGACCAGTGGTTCTACTTTCATGGATACTATACCAAGTAATTCCTCGGTGATGACGAAATGTTCATTAATTCCACGGATAATGATGAGTACTTGTGCAGTGTCTTCAATATCTGTGCTTTCGTCAATTTCCAGTGAAAACCAAACAAAATCTTCGCTCACAGTCTTTAGCTGGTCTACAAGTTCGTCATTAATTGAATCAATGCGCCGCGCTATAGTCCTCCTTGACAACGAAATGCTCTCAAATTTGGTTTTAAACTCAGGACACAACACACTTGCACACTCTACCACGCACTGTTTAATAAACTCGCCATCCGAAATGGTTTGTTTCGTTTAGCAAGGTTATGGGCGACCATGGAACTTGCTTCTGTAGCACTATTTTGAAGCGGTGTCTGCTTCGTAAATAACGCTTGTTGCTTCTTCAAGCGCTTCACGACCTCCGCTGTTTTTTCTTTCGTTCTTCATCTGAAAGTTTGCAGCCAAAGTCACTGTGTTTTGTTCCGTGATGTCGTTTCAGTTTCAGATTGTACTCCTTCAATACGGCAACTGTTTCATGGCATAGTAAGCATGCGGCTTTATTTCCTGCATCAATAAAGAAATATTTAGTCGTCCAGTCTTCATTAAACAGACGTTATATATATATATATATATATATATATATATATATATATATATATATATATATATATATATATATATATATTGTACTGCTGCACACCCGAAAAAGAAGAAAATTGCTCTGTATGCCGTACTATTCACTCGGCGCGGGAGAAATACAGCGCTACCATCAGCCACCACGTGGAGCATAAATTTGCGCAAATAGCAGGATGCACAGTGCTTTTTTCCGTGCCCGTGGTGGCTGATGGTAGTGCTCTCATAATCCACCGCGCCCACATGCAGCTAGGTTGGTTGCGTGACTTTAGAGACATCTGTCGGTAGTACGCACTACCAAGTAGCGCAGACGCTAACGGATTTTTTTAGTAGCCGGGGAAGGGAACTTTTGTTTTTCCTATGATTTTTATAAATGTCTTGGCGGACCACACAAAATCCCTCCGCGGGCCACATGTGTCCCGCAGGCCGCTATTTGCCCACCCCTGCTATAAGTAATACAAAAACGACCTTTTTTACCGAATAGTTTCCATAAAATCGTTTGAGAAAGATTGAAGGATATGCGCCTCAACTTCGTCATCGCTGACCGGCTGAAAGGTGGCAAACGCTGTCGTTCTCCCCTACCAAACAAACGAATGAACTCATGCAGCGCTTTGGACGAAAATTGATCACTACGCCTCGGCCAACGCATCCTGCACGGACTGTAGCAGTTGATTCCATATTTCTGCGTTTCCGGAAAACTTTTTACATCGTTCTTCACATTCGACTTCTAATCAAATTGCGTGCCTATGGAGTGGAGTATCGTCCCACTTGTGCGACTGAATTTATGATACACTCGAGGTCTGAATTAAAAAAAACGCCTTCAGTCACAATTTTTCGTGTTTTATTTAGTACAGGATGCATTTCGGAGCCTGTGGGTCTATCTTCAGGTGTAATTCGTCTTAATACATGATATATTTGCTCTCTTGAATGAGATGAAATGCATTTCGTCTCATTCAAGAGAACAAATAAATAATGAAGAAATGCATTTCATCTCAGTCAAGAGAACAAATATATCATGTATTAAGACGAATTACACCTGAAGATGGACCCACAGGGTCCGAAATGCACCGTGTACTAAGTAAAACACGAAAAATTGTGACTGAAGGCGTTTTTTAACTCATACCTCGAGTGTATTGAGTATAGTCCCGTTTGAAGCTGAAAAATATGGGTAAAATTAAATTGAATTTATGATTATCTGCCAGAGGAGCCATAGTTCGCAGTCACGGACGGAAAGTCATCGAGTAAAATAGGAGTAATATCTTGTATTCCTAAAGAAAGTGTTATAGGCCCTCTGTTGTTCGTAATCTGTATAAACGATTTAGCAGACAACCTATGCAACCCTCTTATATTGTTTGCAGATGATGCTGTCATTTACCGTGTAGTAAGGTCATGAAAGACTGCAAAATGATTTAGGTAAGACAACCGTATGGTGGGAAGAGGCAATTGACTCTAAATAATGGAAAGTGTAAGGTCATCCAAATATGTACTAAAAGGAACCTGTTAAACTTTGGTTGCACGATAAATCAGACAAATCTAAAGGCTGTCAGTTCAGCTATACACCCAGGTAATGAAAACAGAAAACGTTGTGGGAAGACGAACCAAACGCTCCGTTTTTTGGCGGAACACATAGAAGATGCAACAGGTCTACGAAAGAGACTGCCTACACTTCACTATCCATGCTCTTCAGAAATACTGCTGAGCGGGTTGGGATCCGTAGCAGATAGTATAGCGAAATAGAGGAGCAAGTGCCATGGATATGATATGCAAATTGGAAGGGCGAAAATCAGAACAAAGGCGTTTTTCAAATCCGTCAAGATCTTTTCACGAAATTTCAATTACTAATTTAATCCTCTGAATGACAAAACATCGTCAGAAATATTTAGAAACCGTTCCCACATTTGATAGGAGATTTACACCAGACACAGACAAGTGGTGTACACAAATTCCGTACTAAGGGGAGTGGTGGCCTTTGGAAGAACATCTAATCACCAACTGTCAAGTAACTTTGCTTCAACCCATATAACAATACCGCTCCATATGAAAATGGGTCAAAGAAAAGAAGAAGAAGAGATCCAGTCTGAAAAAGGTAGACACACGCGCTGCTGTTCCATATCCTCCTAACGAACAAAGTTACAAGAAAGGCAATCATGCTGGTTAATGTCCTCCTGCTACTTTACAAAATTTGCTTGATACTTTTTCTTTTTACTTTGCTTCTGGAAATGAAGTTACTTGAGACAGGTAAGATAAAGCATACAAAACGCTAAGAAATGCATCTTTTAAATACTAACTATTAACTGTAAAAGTACGGTGAGTGATCTCGTATTAGAGTTCATCACACAAAAAGAAACTCAAGAATAAGCGACTTTCACTTTAAAAACAGTGTTTTCATTGCTGTCCTGTGTTATTGTAACATTGGAATGTTGGTATGTTGCCAGCAAGAAGCAGAAGGATGACACTCAACTCGACTCCGAGAAGGCGCGCGTGAAGCAGAAGTGGCAGAGGTACAAGCCTCCGAGTTCCAAAAAAGCAAAGAAAGCGGCTCTCCGCAAGGAGAAAGCTATGGCGAAGAGCGGTAAGGAGAAATGGAAGGCAGCAGCCGAGGAAGCGAGGGAGAAGAAAGCTAAGAGGTCTGTGCAGTACCTGGAACGGGACGCTGCGAGCAGACGAAAGCTGACAAAGGACAAGTCGTGCAAGGAGAGCAAAGAGAAAAGTCTGCAGGCCGAGAGGCGGACATCGAGTGGAGAGGGCAAGAAGTTGGACGTGAATAAACTGAAACAGGGTTCGAAAGTGACGGAAAAACAAGTTCAGAAAGAGAAGTGGAAGTCTAGTGAGGACAGCAGTGTATGTGCCAAAGACGAGTTGTGTTCCAGTGGTAGCGACGAGAGTGTACCCGGTGGGAAGAAAAGGTGGCAGAAGAAAAACAATGGCGAAGAAGGTACGAGAGAGAAATCTGCACAGCTAAATAGGGCAGGAGATGAAAGTCCAAGTGGTGGGTCCGAGACTGCTGGTGCAAATGGAAGAACGGAAGTAAAGAGTGATAAGAATAGTGACGAAAGGGAACAAGGAGAGGTACTGAAACAAAGGACTACAGATGGCAGCAAACAGGCAGTCAAGCCAAAGGGGAGAAAATCGACAGAAGCGCAAGTGGGCAGTCCAGAGGTGTCGGCCTCCAAGGTAATTTCATTCACATTGCTTTTTGCCATCATTTCAGCCAACAGTTCTAAAGATTTCTATTGTGGGCAGTCTCATTCTTGTGATATTTCCTATTTGTTTTTTCTTGTTTTAAGAAATACAGCAACTATCCACTTTTCTTATGCATTTTTATTTATACCATTACACGGATCGGGCTCTCGCCCATCTTCCGTTGGCCTAATACATATCTGAATCTTCAGTACGTACATCGTTAAAACTTCGAAAGCAGCTGCAGCTGGCCTGTGTAAAATTAACAATTTTGTTTAGCTATCATACTTTGCGAGTTGTATACTCACGATGTATACAATCTGTTCCGAAACAGTTCGTTCGAATTATTACCAGTGGTAGAGAACATCAAAACAAATATACTTGAATATGGTACCTATGGTCCCTGACGGCAATTTCTGAAACGAGAGATGATTTACACAGAAGGTAGTTTAGCATGCTAATTACAGCAGTGGCATTCATAGCTCCCGCCCGAATGCGCGACCACTGGCCTGTATGTATGCAGTACATAGTCACACCATTGACTGTCGTGTCCGTTGGAAGATGTCAGCAATGGTACCAGCAGCAACCAATTGCAGCGACGAGGTCTTCGTCTGTTTGCACAACGGTTCCATACCCCAGCACGCGAGGTCAGGTGACTTGAGTGGCCGGGCCAAAGGGCCACCTAGGCCAATCCGTCGATTCCCCAAGGCGGATCTCAGACGATTCCTTACAGCAATGCTGAAATGGGCTGGCGCCCCACGGTTCTGGAAGTACATACTTTGTCTAACATTTAGAGGCACATCCAACCAGTACACACAGCCATCCGTACAGAGAGCAGTTCTGAATGTTAGCACACATTCCCAGTCGGCGACACCGACACAACAGATTACGTCAGCACCACTTTTCAAAGATGACTTCAGAGACCATGTTTTGATGTTTTCTACCTCCCATATCAATGTGTATAAATAGTTTCGGAACACGCCGTATTACTGTTTAGATGTACTTCCTTTCTACTCTGCTTGCTGTTACTCAGATCTTCACATTTATAGATGTGGCGCAAGATCTTGCAAGATACAAATAAAAAAATGTTTGTACCACATTTACAAAAGCGAAAATCGGAGTAACAACAAGCAGAGTAGAAAATAAGTACAGTACACCTCACTAGTAATACATCGTAAAAATACAACTCGCTAAGTGTAACAACTAAAAAAATATGTTAGTTTTGCACAGGTCAGCTGAGGCATCTATACTGTTGTCGGTGTTTTAACAACATACTTACTGAAGATTCGAATATGTATCACGTCAACTGCAAATGGGTGAAAGCCCAATACGCATACTGCGACTGGTTCCTGTGTTTCTTAAAATAATCGACCACGGAGCTCAACAACATGGAAAATGGATAAATTATTGTTTCTCCCTGAGTTTGTACAGTTCATAGGAAAAAAAATCTACAGGGTGTCACAGTAGGAAACAGGTGCATGCTAGAGGGCAACAGTGTGGACTTTTCTGAAACAGTTAGCCTACCGTGTAGCTACAGCTAAATTTCTACGCAGGCAGGGGTGCCCGCAGGGCAGGGGGGAGGGGGCGGAGGGGGAGGAGGAGAGGGGAAAGTAAGGTAATTGTGTCTAGTGAGAATTCACTCAGTTTACGAATATAGAAAAAGTCTGAAACTTCATGGCTCAGGTTTATATGATTTAAAATACCTGCAAAATTACCACTAAAATAGTAGGAAAACATCGATAAAATGACGTAAAAATTATGTAAGACATACGTAAATTGAGTTACAAAATGAACTAGAGCAACGAAAAACTTTATAAGAGGATGCAACTAAAATTAAAAACTGATAATGAACTTAAAACTGGCGTGCTTTTATTTAAGGAATCTCGTTCGTTAAAGTATTGCAAAATTGTTGTATACCCATCTTATACCTATTGGCAATGAAGTATCGTTATTTTTGTTTCTACACTCAACCGTGGTAAAGTTAAAACAGCAAGTGAGGTAACAATAGTAATAAGCAGATGAACCAGCAGTTTATTGTCAATATATACAAATAGATTCTTGAGCAACATTTAAGCGTTTTTCCTGAAGGCACGTGCATTGTTCGTTCTTCACAGATTAAAATAATAATTTGTTGTGTCATAAATGGACTTTAAACACAAACACATAAAAAATGAAGTAGAACTTTAAAGATGATAGCTTCCTTGACAAACGAACTACGATACTGTATCTATATGATAAAAATACGAAATTAAAGATACATTTCTATAGCCAGAATATTCGAGATGTCAGCAGCTGCAAACAATGCATATCTCATAAGAAAAGAACGATTACATGTTACCAGACGGCATTACCAATAAGCTAAAATAAAATACAGCGAAACTGCCGATCGACTGAGTGACTAAACTTACTACATGTGTACTTGGCTCCATTAAGAATAGTATCCATTGTGAGAGATCCGCCTCGGAAATGGCTTCTAGGGTACAAAAATGGTCCCATCTCAGTAGATATGCAAATCGTCAAAAACCTCGACTGGCAACACGATGCAGTTCGCAAGACAAAGCATACTCGATAAAATCTTACTCTTTCTGATCAATATACTGGGTGTCAAAAAGTCAGTATAAATTTGAAAACGTAATAAACCACGGAATAATGTAGATAGAGAGGTAAAAATTGACACACATGCTTGGAATGACATGGGGATTTATTAGAACAAAAAAGGTCACAAAATGTCCGACAGATGGCGCTGGACAGCAAAATGCTACCGTGACGGGTGAGAGGCACGCCGATGTGTTACAGAATCGCTTCATCCCCAACCTAGCTGATAAACACCTGCTGGATGCACGATGGTGCTCCGCCCCATATTGCTAAACGCGAGAAAGATCTCTTGCGCGCGTGGTTCGGTGATGATCGTGTGCTCAGCCGCCACTTTCGTCATGCTTCGCCTCCCAGGTCCCCAGACCTCACTCCGTGCGATTATTGGCTTTGGGGTTACCGGAAGTCACAAGTGTACCGTGATCGACCGATATCTCTAGGGATGCTGAAAGACAATACCCGACGCCAATGCCTCACCATAACTCTGGACATGCTTTACAGTGCTGTCCACAACATTATTCCTCGACTACAGCTATTGTTGAGAAATGATGGTGGACATGTTGAGCATTTCCTGTAAAGAACACCATCTTTGCTTTGCCTTAATTTGTTATGCTAATTATTGCTATTCTGATAAGATGAAGCGCCATCTGTCGGACATTTTTTGAACTTTTGTATTTTTTTGGTTCTAATAAAACTCCATGTCATTCCAAGAATGTGTGCCAATTTGTACCTCTCGATCTACATTATTTCGTGATTTATCCAGTTTTCAAATTTACACTGACTTTTTGATCACCCAGTATATTATAAAAGTAATTGTATAATGTGCGTGCAGCTAAAACTCAGAAACGAGTTCCTGTACGACCAAGGGAGTTGTATGGCATGGTAGCCCTCGATCCACCATCCTTGAATAAGATTCCCGTTTTTACCTGAAGGGCGTGCTTTCGAAGGCATGAAGGCTGGGAAATTACGCCCTCTAGAAATTTCTAAACATTTTAGAACATTCAAGAGCAATCTACAACATTCCAGAATGTTCCTCAATGATCCGGGACGTTCTGAAATGTTCGGGAATAGTCTGGAACTTTCGGGAACATTCCAGAACATCACGGAAGATCACGGATCATTGTGGAACATTCCATTCGTATGTTGTGGAATGTTGTGGAATTTGCAACTGGCGGGACTACCCACTGGTAGGGTTACATAAAGCAAGACTCGTCCTGGGTTTGAACATCAGTTTCTTATCAGTGAGGAATAGAGGAACCGAAAAAGCAGTGCAGTGAGTGAATAAGAACAAACAGGGAAGTGTGAGTAGTCAAAGTGCTACAGTGACTGAATATAAATCGAAAATAAAGTGTGTAAGGTGCACTTAGCGTATTTTTTAATAAAAAGTTATTTTATTTATTTTTATTATTGTATTTATTTATTTATATTTTAGACAATGCTAACAAATAATATAGGAGGAGATCATGACAATTCTGAAGCAAAACGACAAAAACAAAAAGAACGGCGAAAAAACGAAATAGACAAACTGCGCGAAGCACATTTTAAGTTCCCAATGAAAGAAAATGAGCATCATGAGAAGCAGAGAAACCGAAAAACAACGATATGAACGGATTGAAGAATAAAGAATTACGACACAATCTTATAATGAAAGACTGCGAACTCGAGTCACCCATGAAAATATCACCCAAGGAGAAGCACGAGCGACGACAAGTAAACAGCACAACCTAAAAAATTAAGTATTCCACTAAGACTTTTTTAACAAACACAAAAACATCGTAATCGGAAAAATGGATAACACCTGCCATACAGAAGACGACTATCCAAAAACGGTGGCTTCACAGCAGAATATGAATACGAGGCAGCGACGAACTGGGACTAAATCATCAATGGATAGTACCATATAAAACACTATTTTCCAAATTGTTCCAAGCACGCATAAACGTAGAATACTGCAATTCAGTGAATCCATGAAATATGTCTGTAAGTATGTGGCAGTGATGTGGCAGTAATTCAAACAGCCAAAGACAGCGAACAACAAAACACAAAATGACGAGATCCTCATGTACCAAATGTACGTGAACCAAGTATGCAACACCTATCAGCACATTTGGAGAAGGACACAGACTTTACTTCACAAAAGACACCGTCAGAAAAACTTTAATCGAATCACCTCAAAGCATCACATTAACAGCTTTCTGCCAACTGTGCCAAACGGATCCATTCCCGAAAACATTAGTTTCTGTCGATCTCCCTACCTATTACATGTCGAACACAACAATAAAAATCTTTCAACGACGAAAACAAGAAATTGCAGTAGAAGATCATCGAGGAATCACGAAAACTGGCACACTAGGCCGAGTATATTCCGTACATCCGAACAACGCCGAATGTTCTTATATCCGGATGTTGCTACAAGAAATACTGGAACGAGCAAGTTTCACAGATCTCAAGACTGTTAATGGTTACCTATGCCAGACGTACAGAGAAGGATGCTAACGCTTAGAACTACTGGAAAACGACAACCACTGGGAATTAACACTGCAAGAAGCCTCACTCACAGCTGAGGTTGAACAAACGACTTATTTGCCATAATTGTAACAACATCTAATCCATCGAATCCAAAACAGCTATGGGACTCCTTCAAAGAGAGTACGAGTGATGACATATCCGACAAGCTCATCCTGAACTGACCATCGAGTTCAACGACTACAATGAAACCCTCATTCGCCTAGAAAATAAATGTTTAGCGATAAACAACCAGAGCTTATACAACTTTAGATGCATGCACCAAGAATAGATGCTATCAGTGTGTTAAACTTCGAAATTACAAAGGGAAAAAGCTAAAACAATGAACTACTTCAATACATTACTCTTCAAAGACAATCAAAAGGGAACACAACACTGGCGGAATTATTTACTTGGATGCACCTAACGGCCCCGGAAGAACGTTTCTGATAATCTATTGCTGGTGGAAATACGTGCTAAACAACATATCGGACTTGCACTGACATCATCCAGCAGTTGCAACCACAGTTATTGAAGGAGGACGAATTACCCATTCCGCCCCACAACAACCGTTGAATATAACCGAAGAACAATTCGAGGTTTGTAAACTCTCAAGAGCATCTGGAGGGGTGAACTTCTAAAGAAAGCTAACATTATCTTCTGGGACTAATCCACAACAGCACAGGGAACACAACACTGGCGGAATTATTTACTTTGATGCACCTGACGGCTCTGGAAGAACGTTTCTGATAATGTATTGCTGGTGGAAATACGTGCTAAACAACATATCGCACTTGCACTGACATCATCCAGCGTTGCAACCACAGTTATTGAAGGAGGACGAATTGCCCATTCCGCCCCACAACAACCGTTGAATATAACCGAAGAACAATTCGAGGTTTGTAAACTCTCGGGGTGAACTTCTAAAGAAAGCTAACATTATCTTCTGGGACTAATCCACAACAGCACATTAAAAAAAAATTACTCAACCCGTGGACAGAACATTACAAGACTTGCGAGGAAACTCTGAAGTCATGGGAGGAACTCATATTCTCAGCAGATTTTCGAAAACACTTCCAATTGTTCACAAGTCAACACCAGCAGCCGAGATCAATGCATGCTTTAAAAAATCACATCTCTGGTCGCACATACGAATGCTGCAACTGACAAAAGATATAACAGTTGAACTATCGAAAGACGAAACTTCAGCACATTTTGCTCAACAGCTTTTCAAATATGCGAAGGCACAAATCCTACTGACTAGACGACCCGGCTCATTAAACTCAACAGTGATGACTGCAACATAATCACCCCTGGAAACGAACTCATCAACCAAATTTATCCAAACATTGTCCACAACTAGGCTCTTTGCAATCACCAGGAATGCCATTACACTGCCTTCGACTTCAAATTGAGTCTTCGTTCATACTAGTCATAAATCTCAACTCAGCAAAATATGTAATGGAACAAGGATGAAACGTCAAATTGCTATGGAAAAACATAATCGACGCCGAACATAATGACTAGCAAGTACATAGGACACACACTATTTATCCCCAGAATACCACTGATCTCTACTGAACTGCCATTCAAGTTTAAAAGACTGCAATTTCCAATAAAATTAGCCTAAAGTTTTGTAAGTACCGAAGTGCAAGGGCAAAATTTAAAATATTATGGCGTCAGCCTCAAAGACTTCTGTTTCTCTCCCGGTCGACCTTACGCAGCTTGCTAGAGAGTAGGAAATTCGAAACATTCGTGCATATATACCCCAGATAACAAAATGAAAAACTATTGTTCATAAACAAGTTTTGTAAATAGTTAGAACAAGTTTTCAATATAACGTTTTACCTCTTATACTTTAACAAGTATTGTAAATAATTAGAATATGTTTCCAGCATTTTTTTTACCTCTTATACATTTAAGTTAATCCTTTCCTTCCACCTACCACACAATCTCATAGCAACTCCTTGAGCAAAGCTGGGTACCCCAGCTAGTTTAAATTAGCGTATTGTGTTATGTTTCTTTTCGTTTGCTGAAAGGGTACTGTAAGGCCATTGATCGCTAGTAGTCCGTAGAAGTAGGCAGCATTCGTCATTGGGATAATTGTAGACGTAGGTGATCCTAACAGGGTGTGGCGCCCATTGAGTTACTGCTGTACAAGAGCCTTCATGTAATTAACATCATAATCTTTGTAGCAAACAAGCACCACATTTGAGCATGAACGATTCTATAATGGGCTGATCGGCACTGCATCAGTGCATTGTCAGCAGTGAAATAAGTTATTGTTCCATTTGTCCAGTCACCAATGAGCCGGAATTTACACTGCTCTAATGGTGAGGGGCGGGAGGGGATTTAACAATCTGTCGTTTTAATACTGCTCTCAGAATTCGAGACAGTCGTGAAAGGAAGCATAAAATCAACAAGGAGAGGGCAACTGGATTGGAAATCCATGATCTTCTACTGCAATTTCTTGTTTTCGTCGTTGAAAGATTTTTATTGTTGTGTTCGACATATAATAGGTAGGGAGATCGACAGAAACTAATGTTTTCGGGAATGGATCCGTTTGGCATAGTTGGCAGAAAGCTGTTAATGTGATGCTCTGAGGTGATTCGATTAAAGTTTTCTGACGGTGTCTTTTGTGCAGTTAAGTCTGTGTCCTTCTCCAAATGTACTGCTAGGTGTTGCATACTTGGTTCACGTACATTTGGTACATAAGGATCTCGTCATTTTGTGTTTTGTTGTTCGCTGTCTTTGGCTGTTTGAATTACTGCCACATCACTGCCACATACTTACATTTGTACAGCTTAAGAAAGGTCATGATAAGTTCTGGAATTATTTCACAATAACTGTAGAGACATTTCACTGTACATTGTCGTCTGAAGTAGATTACAGAACAAAAAACCCAAATTTCAGTAAGAATATTACCGCTGTAGAGAAACTTACGGTCGCCATCGGTTAAGTACACATCAGTAAATTTAAAAAATACTTTTAATCATTATCAGTTTACAATTTGTAAACATATTCGGCATAGTTTACAATTAAGAGCATAGCTGACATAGAGTTGTAGTTGAAATAATATTTATAATAGCTGACAGCAGCTTTTGAAATGTCTAAGCTTGAGGATTTAAAATCACGCTATCAGTTTGACGATTTTCAAGTCTGTAACAAGATATTGGAGGAATGTGTATGGAAGACTTATTTCTCAGTAAGTTTCAGTTTTTGTGTTTCGTCTTTCAGAAACTACGTATTTGTACTTTTCTTTGTTTCTTATGGTTACCGCTATTTGTGGTGGGCAGACGGAGTGGAAGCACTGAAACGCTGCCCTTCGAATTTTTTGACAGCACTGAAAAGCTTTCTAATGAACATATTACATTCACATCACGTGAATCTGTAACACATCTGTAACACTAGCCATCGTCGTTGTCAGATGGAGTTATGTTTCGTGAGGAATATTACTTTTTGTCTGCCGTGGAGTCATATCTTTCAAAACCGGCAGTACTTCGTGCGTACAACATCTAGTTTGAAATTTTGGTAAGCTACCTTGATTTCCGGAACGTTCAAGACGAGTCTTGTTATGCTCTAAGCGCAACACACTGCATAACTATTTCCACATCCACCGCTGCAAACGATCACACGAAACACAAGGTCGCTGGCTTGCGATTACATAGGCGTCAACGCTCGGCATTGCTTGTCCCACCATGCTGTTCAACGCATACCTCGCTGTATCAGTGTTGAACCAAAACTCGTCCCTCCATCCTACCACTGTGATTCGATTTCAGCTTCTGTTCTCTATTCGTCGTTCTGGTCGGTTCGGCAAGGCATCGCGTCAGGGATAGCATAAATTCAGTGTGAGTTGTAAATGGGCAGTGGTCCGTGCAGTGATGTAACTACGTATGTAACTAAGGGTCCCGGGGGCAAAAGTGAAACTGGGGCCCTATTTTGACTAAACCAAATACTTTACAGATGTAAAACTACTTCATGAGCTACTTGCCACCCACTGCATGGAATAAGATGGCAAACCAATTTACTACTAAGTAAATAATTATGCATAACGCACCAGATAATATTTAATCGTATTTACTAATAACATTAAAAATGTCAAAATTTGTTTTTTTTTATTACGCTTTCGTGCAAGAAGTGGATTTGGATGAAATTTTGCACACGCACGGATAGTGGATAGAACATAGGTTACTTTCATACCGACAAAATAATCTCGTGAGATAATTTTCAATGTTGGTCCATACTAGGCGAACGAAGTCGCGTGCACAAGCCAGTAAAAAATACGTGAAGGAGGCAGGGCCATGTTTTAATGGCTGTAATAGATTACAGTTAATAATATAGGTAGACAATAAAACGAAGTTGACAATTTTATTTTAACAATTTATTTTACAATCTTTTTCTGGTTTTAGTTCTCGAAAATTATCAGTAAGTATCGTTAAATCTAGACTTGATGCAGTCCTGTTTTCGATTGCCAAATATCGGAGTCGAGCTTCATACACACTATTCCTTAAATAAGTTTTTATTATTTTTAATTTGCTGGATGATCTTCCGGCTGTTCCAGAAGTGACAGGTATTGCATAAAATAATAAAATTGTGGTAAACATTTTTGTAATGTTTCATTCTAGCCTTGCATTTATAATTATAAAATCCGTGCATAACTGGTGAACAGTCCACGTCAGTATCAATTTAGGTAGAACAAATATTAATAAACTGAAGTGAAAAATTAGTGCCTATTATATCAAAATAGTT
Organism: Schistocerca gregaria; assembly: GCF_023897955.1. Lineage (NCBI taxonomy): Eukaryota > Metazoa > Arthropoda > Insecta > Orthoptera > Acrididae > Schistocerca > Schistocerca gregaria. Next base: position 187,788,840 of record NC_064929.1, read on the forward strand.
ATCTTGGAATTGAGCACATTTTTGTAATCAAGTAGCTTCATTAGAGTGAGCAAAAATTATGGTTTTAGAAAATTAAGTGTTTGACAGACTCCATTCATACCAGTAACATGTATGTTTCACTGAGCCCTTATTGTGTTTAGTGCACTTCTGAAAATAGTAGCTTTAAATATTTCTTTACTGTTTCGGAATCGGTGGTCAGAAGCTAGTTCATCAAAATAGATTTTAACTTTCTTTCGTCGTTTCTCATGAAAATTGGAATCTGTGTCATATTCGGGAGGGCGACGGTTCAATCCCGCGTCCGGCCATCGTGATTTAGGTTTCCGGTGATTTCCCTAGATCACTTCAGGCAAATGCCGGGATGGTTCCTTTGAAAGGGCACGGCCGATTTCCTTCCCCATCCCTCCCTAATCCGAGCTTGTGCTCCGTCTGTAACGACCTCGTTGACGGAACGTTCCTATGTCATATTTCTTTGCAGTTTCATTGGCTCTGCACATGAATAATTCGAAATCATTTCTATAAAATATCAGTTTTGTTTTAACATCTGCAAAAGCTCTGTTTGCCTGGTCCAAGTCGGTATCGCGTTTCTGCAAAATTTTGGATGCATAACTGATGTTATTCAATGTCTTGTGCATGAATTCACAATGGAATAATAACTCTAAATTTAGCATTTTTGTTTTAATATTTTCTGCTTTTCTACACTCATCTTTACTGCAACTTTTCAGTACTATTTCTGATAATGCCACGATTATATCATATAAACGAAGTGTTACTGAAGTTTTCGTATTAACTCTACTAGACCATCTGGTCGGATTTAATTATTTTAGCAGGTTTCCGATCCGCGAGTGAATTTAGATAATACATCTCAACGCTTAATGCTGTTCCCGAAAAAAATTTTGCGTTGTTGCGAAAAAATCTTTACTTCCACACAACTGCTAACGGCATCATTTATCACTTAATTCAAAGTATGTCTGACAGAGTGTACATACTCCGCATTTGGCTAAATATTCTTAATCTGTTTTTGTACACCATCATAACACAAGTCATCAAGACTGGCCCGTCATAACCTTGACTCACACACTTTTTTAAATCAGTATTTGGGTCAATCAAAAATAATGTAGTCACCTGCTTGATTAAACCTGCTGCGCCATGTTTGATGACTGCAAAAAACGATAGAACGGTGATACTGTAACTTGTTTTAGCAGCTTATTTTCAAGTTCGTTCGCTAAACTCTCCAACAGGTAATTTTGAATTGTTGGACTCAGATACCTTGTAGATCCTACAAACAATAAGACATGACTTTAAAAAGGTTTTCGAATGAAGGAAATTGAAAAATAAACAAAAGTAAAATGCTAAAAAAATTATGAGAAGTCAGAATGATTACCTTTGGGCATATCCAAAATATGACGCAAAATGTGATTATATTGGGTGATAAGCTCTGCAACAGACAAGAAACTGGCGTGGTATCCTACCTCCTGACTTAAGTTCTCTCGATGTCCTCTGAAAGGCAATGAACTTTCCGTTGCAGTAAGTATGAAATCAAATAACCTTGTAAGAACGATTTTCCAAAATGACGCTCCATACGAATATTATTCTCAACTTCTTGTCGGCAGTATCACTGTTTTTCCAAAATTTGTACACAGCACATGTTTCCGTATGGGCACTCGAGAAACTGCGACCTTTTATTCTGACAAATGCTTCCAGTTCTGATTACCCATACACTTGACATTACTCCTTAGCGAAGCAAACTACCAACAATGTTGACCTAGAATTTCAGAGTAATGAAACCAAAAAAGATGAACTGGTCCATACTTAGAAACTAAAACGTAGTACGGTATTGAAAAACACTTGTTCTAGTGGGAATCTTTAGGAAATGGGACCTTTGACACTCACTGTCTTGCTCGTGAAATTTCCGAAGCCTCTTTTCGAAGAGTGTATAGGTTAACCGTTATTTCCCTGTTTTGTATGTCATGCAGGTGTCGTCCACGTGATCGGTGACGTCGTCGTGGCTGATGACATTGTTAACTGCAATTATTTTCGGATCGTCTTCAATGTGCTTCTCAACAGATACAACATTATCTGAGTCACAATCATCACAAATGTTTGGGCCGGAAGTACTTGTAGAAGGCTGACTAAGAAATCTGTCAGTTTTGGTCAATTTTTGTTTACTCTCTTCTTTTTTCTGGCGTTTTTGCTTAAACGCACCACTGGGTTCCTTTTTTTTATCCATGATTCTGGTTCACCTCAACAAAAATTTTGCAAACGAGAAAACGGTCCTACTGCTTGGTTGCTCGTACGTGCCCGTGTCGAGTACATACTGCTTTGCACTAACTATACGTTGTTATGCATAAACCTGATGTAAACATTATGCTATGTATATTTCCGCGTTTGCTGTTACCTCTCTGGCCTGTCGTTTACGTGGAACTTAAAGCACTCGCTCTCGAGTACGTTAAAGTACGATGATAATAAGGCAAGTTGTGCTGTAACGTCACCGACGAAGAAACACACAACCGCACAGATATTACCGGTTCATTTACGCTGACTGGTCAGCAGTGCCAGCTAGTTATGTGAAGACCTGCATATAATTTGTATATACGATGACCGACGGAAAAACAACAAAACAGCAGATGCTAATGGATTTGAAGGCAATGAATTAAAATGCGGCAAAACTTCGGAAATATGCATGATAACAGCCAGGTGGTAAGCATTTGTTAGTTAAAAAAAAAGAGCAGGTAAAGAAAGTGAAGGCACTGATTGCAGTACTTACCGTCATTAACACATTTGGTAGTCTCTTAATTCCCTCGATATCTGAATCCGCTGGATACAGCAATACAGGTCACCACTGGAGCTGTTATTTGCTACATTGATGACGAGCCGACCACTAACACAATTCACAAAACCATCCAAGACCAAGATCCACATTCTTTTTTTCTCATTTTATGAAATTTGGACTGGAGTTGGTTACAACAATTTTTCGGGATCTTTGATTACGGATAGGTAGCTTATGGAATTCACTACACAAATAGTTGAGTTACCATGCCGTATACTGCTAAGACACGGCCCCTGGCTGCCGCAGAGAATTCTGGGATTCTACGAGTCAAGGCCTCTGCGGGCGAAGAGAGAAAAGGTCGGTGCTTGACAGTGCCTGCAATTTCGCGCGCAATACCTATTGCTTTCGACGCTAGAGATGAAGTAATAAACTGTAGATACTTCATATTCACATATGGTCACACAATGTATTGTCAAACACGCTGCTAGTAATTCAGCGCCACTCAGTGTTCGTTCGCAAAGATTGACAGCCATCGCAACTCCGACTTCAACCGGCAACACCCGAACAGTGGCTGGGTCCACGTCTTAGCGGTCAAGCTATAAACCCTGTTTTGTTTATGTTCTGGACATGGGAAAATTTTTGTGATTTCAGTTCGTGCCGTTCGAGGTTTGTTGGTCAGGATTCAAAAAGTTAAAAGTACAAAATTATTGATTCAACTATGATATTATACAACTTTTTTTAATGTCGTTCATAGAGGCCGAGGGTTCCTTTGAGTTTGGGGCCCTGGGGCATTGCCCCGCTTAGGTCTGTGGTAGCTACGCCACTGGGTGCATGGCTGCGGTTTCCATAAACTTTTGTGCATCGCGAAGAGTAAAAACGCAGTGAATACAATGGCACAATAACCGATGTACGTTAACGAATTATTTGGTAATAAAGGGGACGACTCACCCAAAGGCAGAAGCGCTGTGTCGTCGACAGATACACACACAAAAGGTGCAAAGCTTTACTTTGCTTGATTTCGGAATGGAATTCCTTTCCTAAGCTGTAGGAGAAACACACGCACGCCTCTTTCCCTACATTGTGCTCATTCGACTGCCAGCTCTTTTTTGGGCCCCGGTGAGTGTAGTAGGGTGAGGTGGGGGTTTGTTGAGTGTCAGTTGCTTGGGGGGGGGGGGGGGGGGGAGTCTAGCGGCTCGTGGGAGAGAGGGGAGGCGTAGGCGTCCTTGGGCTAGCCAGGGATGCAGGCAGAGGGGGCATGTGACAGACGTCTGCTAGGGAGTGAGATGGCCGCAGACAACTAGCTGACACGTTTTGGGTGGGGTAATGGGAAACACACAGAGCCACACACACACTGTTTGGTGGAGGGTGGGGGGACAGCGAGTTACCTTAGGTTTAGGGCAGGGAGTTTGTGATATACGGTTTTGTACCTCATAAGCGAATAAGAACTACTAATGAAAGTTAAGGAGTCGAAAAAGATACGGTCTATGATGAGGTATCACAGAAAAAGAGCGAGCAAACGCAACCATTGCTATTAAAAATCTCAGTAATTGTACTGATTGCGAAAATAGATACAGGGCCAGCATCTCTGCTGACTTCAAAGTGCTTTGATGAAAAGTGTAGTGGTATCAGTATTCTCTATGTTGGAAATTACATTGAAAAAAACGGGGGATATTGACTATTACCTAAAAAACATTTTATTGAATCCATGGCAACCTGAAAAAATCATAATTTTAAGAATGACGTAAACGGTACAAAAAGAACATTTCGACCAGACCGGCTGTCGTTATACCCGTGGTTGGTCCATTCTACAGCAGTTGAAGGAGCCCTCTGCAAGTCTGGTGTGCTTCTACGCCCACGCATAACGCATTGGAATCACCATGGGGCATTCTTAAGCCGCCCATTCACAAATTTAAAAAAGTTTCATGAATATACAGAAATGCATATGAATTCCGAATGGCAAAAAAATTCAGTAGAAAAATCGAATAATTTTATTAGTGTTGTGCCGCACGGGGTAGCCGTGAGGTCCGTGGCGCCTTGTCACGGTTCGCGCAACTACCACCGTCGGAGGTTCGTGTACTCCCTCGGGCATGGGTGTGAGTGCGTGTTGTCTTTAGCGTAAAGTTTAAGTTAGATTAAGTAGTGTGTAAGCTTAGGGACCGATGACCTCAGCAGTTTGGTCCCATAGAACATACCACAAATTTCAATTAGTGTTGTGACAAACAAAACTGAAAATTTGGAAGAACTCGGTCAACGAGGATCTTGCAAAATTACCAAAGGCAAATCGCGCCAAGTCAAAACCAATTGTCTCTTGTGTATTGTTTTGTGCGTTACATGACTTGCCTTTAAGACGAAAAACAAATTCAAATGCTGTATTTGATGATTTATTACAATTTAAAGTACAGCCAAGTGACGAAACATTGCGGAAATATTTTGAGAGTGCGCCTAAAAATGCTACCTATGTTTCTCATAGAATCCGATATGATTTAATTGATGTATGCATCGAAGTACTAAGAAATGATTTGATTAACACATTAATAACAGCAAATCACTTTCAGTTTTGGCAGACGAAACAATGGATATTGCAGGCACAGTACAAGTATTGTCAGAGAAGACTTCCTTGGTTTTTACACTATTATCAAGGCTAGATGCAAAATTTATTTGCCGGCCGGGGTGGTCAAGCGGTTAAAGGCGCCACAGTCTGGAACCGCGCGACCGCTACGGTCTCAGGTTCGAATCCTGCCTCGGACATGGATGTCAGTGGCGTCCTTAGGTTAGTTAGGTTTAAGTAATTCTAAGTTCTAGGGGACTGATGACCTTAGAAGTTAAGTCCCATAGTGCTCAGAGCCATTTGAACCAAAAACTTATTTCTGACACAGTAATATCTACTTTGTCTGCTTAAGGTTTAAAACTACGCAAAATTGTAGGGCAAGATTATGATTGGTGCAGTACGATGGCCGCTACAATTGGCGGAGTTGAGAAAATATTTGTTGAGAAATATCCCAAGGCTCGCCCCTATATTGAGCTAGGGATAGGCTTAATTTAGTTGTGAATGAATACCTTACCAGAGGTTAGAAATGCCGTTGGTATCACCAAAGAAGCAGTTTCTTTCTTTTGGAGAGCTTGCAAAGGAAAGTATAGTTGGAAACATTCAAAATTTATGTGATCCATGCAAGTTGGTTGGTTAACTTGGGGGAGGGAACCAAACAGAAAGGTCATCGGTCCCATCGGATTAGGCTGTGTTCACAGTGGCACCTACAACAGTCGTCAGACAGGTCGGCAGAGGTCGCCAAATAACGTCGGCCGATAGCGTGGACATAGTGCGTCAACCATGCGGAGTGGCCGCGCGGTGTGAGGCGCCATGTCACGGATTAACCGGCCCCTCCCGCCGGAGGTTCGAGTCTTCCCCCTCGGGCATGGGTGTGGGTGTTGTTCGTAGCATAAGTTAGTTTAAGTAGTGTGTAAGTCTACGGACCGATGACCTCAGCAGTTTGGTCCCTTAGGAATTCACACACATTTGAACATAGTGCGTCCTATCTTCGTCACTTTTTGTCAGAGTCAAAGGAGGCTACTCTGTGTATGAAGTAGGTTAGATTTTCACCTCTTAGTATGGAGTGAATACCACAAGGCCTCTGTGCTTGGATACGAGTGCTGCATAGCGGCTTCTGCTATTAAAGAGACGCCGAATGAGCGTTCTTGTCTCGTGAAACACGTAGCGAGTACTACATACTGTCCTCAGTTATGGGAAAAACCAGACAAGTTTTACCAATATATGAGATGACAAGAGAAAAGTTCTGTTACATACCCGAGATGACCCGTGGTGACCTCGAAAAGCAAGTTATAAACATTCTGTTTCACTGTATTTATTTAAAGTTGTGCAGACAGACGTCAGTTACCTTCAATGACTGTCATTTAGTACACGATCAAAAGACAAGTATAAAGTGTAGCATAAGATACTCTGCAATCCTACAGCATTTAAAAGTGAAAATACATACCGTACACTACATTTGCAAAACCACTTCAAATTAACATAAAATGCCAACAAGCAGTAATAATAATTCGTAGATAACTAATGATAACCTACCACAAAAAAAGATCGAGGACAGTAGCTACACGCATATAAGATACGCCATCCTTTTCACTTGAACAAATCATTTTTTGAGGTTATAATCCAAGCCTAAGACTTCCAGAAAAGATTTTGCCGAGTTGAGGTTTAGAATAAACTTGCGATTTTAGTCCATTGATTGCGAACTATATCTGGAATATTTTTCAACCTCTGGATATCACAAACTCACTCTTTCTTGGCTAAACGTATCAGTTTCTCACGCTCCAAATTTCGTCTGCGGGAACGTCGGTCGATTCGACCGAAGCAAACAGACTGATCCGAATTTCACCTATTGTCGTCCGAAGTCCGTAAGGTCGGGAGATGAGATCGCGCACTTACTGGCGTACTAATTTGAAAAGATTGGGCGTCTCCAGCCGATGTCGGTCGTCGGCGGATTGCACTGATGGGGAAGGAGGTCAGCCGTGCCCTTTCAAAGGAACCATCCAGGCATTTTCTAGAAGTGTTTTAGGAAAAACACTACATGCTGGTCTGAGAAGCACAAATCTATGACGAAATTTAATGAAAAGCTTTTATAAACTGTTGAAGCTGTAACAATTTTACATGAAGAAGGAGACGTGAAACTAGGCAGTAAAGCGTGGCAACTTTACTACACACCTACTCCTCCAAAATTTATTGTTACGCTAAAAGTCGTTGCTAAATATTCAGCCAAACTAGAACCTGTCACCAATATCCTTCAATGAGTAAACTTTAACTAAGATGTTTCAGGACATATTCAAGAAATTGTAAAAGTTTTAATGGATGACTGGGGAAAAGCAGAAACCGAATTTGAAATGATCATGAAAAGTACTGAACTTGGAATAAATGTCCCTGGCATTCGACAGTCGCGAGTTGTTTGCACGACAAATCCATCGTTTGAATCATCCATCAGCTACTGTCACAGAGAAATGCAGGAAACCTCTCTTTATTCGGTATCTGGATTCCCTAGTTCAGCCCTTGCAAGAACAGTTTTCAGAATAAAACACAGGCACATTTGAAATTTTCTGCTTGCGCCCAAAGGTAATTACATCCAAAAGCAACCTAGATATGAAAAGAATAATTGAAAATACCAAAAGATTTTCTGGCGATATTTTAGCACGTTTTTGAGGAATCACGCACATGGATCAGTATGTGGAAATGTGATGCAGTAACTGCAAGGAGATATTGCTGAATTAAGCCTGACTCATCTAATGGACAAAGCCAAATTCTTGCCCGCAGTAGGTACACCCCTGAAGATAGCCTTTAGCTTACCGGCAACCACTTGCTCTGCGGAAAGATCGTTCAAGTACTCATTTACCACAATTACATATTTCTAATTGTAATTACTTAAGAAGAAACACTTTTAAACAACTTCGTAAGTCAGATTAAACTAAGATTTCTTTATTCACACAAATGTGTCCCTATTTCTTCTGTTGTTGTTGTCTTCAGTCCTGAGACTGGTTTGATGCAGCTCTCCATGCTACTCTATCCTGTGCAAACTTCTTTATCTCCCAGTACCTACTGCAACCTACATCCTTCTGAATCTGCTTAGTGTATTCATCTCTTGGTCTCCCTCTACGATTTTTACCCTCCACGCTCCCCTCCAATGCTAAATTTGTGATCCCTTGATGCCTCAAAACATGCCCTACTAACCGATCCCTTCTTCTAGTCAAGTTGTGCCACAAACTTCTCTTCTTCCCAATCCTATTCAACACCTCCTCATTAGTTACGTGATCTATCCACCTTATCTTCAGCATTCTTCTGTAGCACCACATTTCGAAAGCTTCTATTCTCTTCTTGTCCAAACTAGTTATCGTCCATGTTTCACTTCCATACATGGGTACACTCCAAACACATACTTTCAGAAACGACTTCCTGATACATAAATCTATATTCGATGTTAACAAATTTCTCTTCTTCAGAAACGCTTTCCTGGCCATTGTCAGTCTACATTTTATATCCTCTCTACTTCGACCATTATCAGTTATTTTACTTCCTAAATAGCAAAACTCATTTACTACTTTAAGTGTCTCATTTCCAAATCTAATTCCCTCAGCATCAACCGATTTAATTTGACTACATTCCATTATCCTCGTTTTGCTTTTGTTGATGTTCATCTTACATTCTGCTTTCAAGACACTGTCCATTCCGTTCAACTGCTCTTCCAAGTCCTTTGCCGTCTCTGACAGAATTACAATGTCATCGGCGAACCTCAAAGTTTTTACTTCTTCTCCATGAATTTTAATACCTACTCCAAATTTTTCTTTTGTTTCCTTTACTGCTTGCTCAATATACAGATTGAATAACATCGGGGAGAGGCTACAACACTGTCTCACTCCTTTCCCAACCACTGCTCCCTTTCATGCCCCTCGACTCTAATAACTGCCATCTGGTTTCTGTACAAATTGTAAATAGCCTTTCGCTCCCTGTATTTTACCCCTGACACTTTCAGAATTTGAAAGAGAGTATCCCAGTCAACATTATCAAAAGCCTTCTCTAAGTCTACAAATGCTAGAAACGTAGGTTTGCCTTTTCTTAATCTTTCTTCTAAGATAAGTCGTAAGGTCAGTATTGCCTCACGTGTTCCAACATTTCTACGGAATCCAAACAAATCCTCCGCGAGGTCCGCATCTACCAGTTTTTCCATTCGTCTGTAAAGAATTCGCGTTAGTATTTTGCAGCTGTGACTTATTAAACTGATAGTTCGGTAATTTTCATATCTGTCAGCATCTGCTTTCTTTGGGATTGAAATTATTATATTCTTCTTGAAGTCTGAGGGTATTTCGCCTGTCTCATACATATTGCTTACCAGCTGGTAGAGTTTTGTCAGGACTGGCTCTCCCAAGGCCATCAGTAGTTCTAATGAAATGTTGTCTACTCCGGGCGCCTTGTTTCGACTCAGGTCTTTCAGTGCTGTGTCAAACTCTTCATGCAGTATCTTATCTCCCATTTCGTCTTCATCTACATCCTCTTCCATTTCCATAATATTGTCCTCATGTACATCGTCCTTGTATAAACCTTCTATATACTCCTTCCACCTTTCTGCCATCCCTTCTTTGCTTAGAACTGGTTTGCCATCTGAGCTCTTGATATTCATACACGTGGTTCTATTTTCTCCAAAGGTCTCTTTAATTTTCCTGTAGGCAGTATCTATCTTACTCCTAGTGAGATAAGCTTCTACATCCTTACATTTGTCCTCTAGCCATCTCTGCTTAGCCATTTTGCATTTCCTGTCGATCTCATTTTTGAGATGTTTGTATTCCTTTTTGCCTGCTTCATTTACTGCATTTTTATATTTTCTCCTTTCATCAATTAAATTCAATATTTCTTCTGTTACCCAAGGATTTCTAGCAGCCCTCGTCTTTTTACCTACTTTATCCTCTGCTGCCTTCACTACTTCATCCCTCAGAGCTACCCATTCTTCTTCTACTGTGTTTCTTTCCCCCATTCCTGTCAATTGTTCCCTTATGCTCTCCCTGAAACTCTGTACAACCTCTGGTTTAGTCAGTTCAACCAGATCCCATGTCCTTAAATTCCCACCTTTTTGCAGTTTCTTCAATTTTAACCTACAGGTCATAACCAATAGCTTGTGGTCAGTCCACATCTGCCCCTGGAAATGTCCTACAATTTAAAACCTGATTCCTAAATCTCTGTCTTACCATTATATAATCTATCTGATACCTTTTAGTACCTCCAGGATTCTTCCATGTATACAACCTTCTTTTATGATTCTTGAACCAAGTGTTAGCTATGATTAAGTTATGCTCTGTGCAAAATTGTACCAGACGGCTTCCTCTTTCATTTCTTAGCCCCAATCCATAATTACCTACTATGTTTTCTTCTCTCCCTTTTCCTACTGACGAATTCCAGTCACCCATGACTATTAAATTTTCGTCTCCCTTCACTACCTGAATAATTTCTTTTATCTCATCATACATTTCATCAATTTCTTCATCATCTGCAGAGCTAGTTGGCATATAAACTTGTACTACTGTAGTAGGCATGGGCTTTGTGTCTATCTTGGCCACGATAATGCGTTCACTATGCTGTTTGTAGTAACTTACCCGCACTCCTATTTTTTTATTCATTATTAAACCTACTCCTGCATTACCCCTATTTGATTTTGTATTTATAACCCTGTAGTCACCTGACAAAAAGTCTTGTTCCTCCTGCCACCGAACTTCACTAATTCCCACTATATCTAACTTTAACCTATCCATTTCCCTTTTTAAATTTTCTAACCTACCTGCTCGATTAAGGGATCTGACATTCCACGCTCCGCTCCGTAGAACGCCAGTTTTCTTTCTCCTGATAACGACATCCTCCTGAGTAGTCCCCGCCCAGAGATCCGAATTGGGGACTATTTTACCTCCGGAATATTTTACCAAAGAGGACGCCATCATCATTTAATCATACAGTAAAGCTGCATGTCCTCAGGAAAAATTACGGCTGTAGTTTCCCCTTGCTTTCAGCCGTTCGCAGTACCAGCACAGCAAGGCCGTTTTGGTTTATGTTGCAAGGCCAGATCAGTCAATCATCCAGACTGTTGCCCCTGGAACTACTGAAAAGGCTGCTGCCCCTCTTCAGGAACCACATGTTTGTCTGGCCTCTCAACAGATACCCCTACGGTACGGCCATCTGTATCGCTGAGGCACGCAAGACTCCCCACCAACGGCAAGGTCCATGGGAGAAGGGTATTTCTTCTAATTATCTTTAAATGTTGCTTGAAATATTATCACGACAGAGTAATTGAAGAACGTTACATTGTATGAATTTATATATGTCACTTTTGTCTGTAGCACTCAGGCGCGTAAAACCGTCGCCAAGAACTAGCATGGCAGCTAGACGACTCAGTGGTTTGCGTACGGCGTCAGTTCATCGTGATAAGATAAAATCAGAGTAGGATTCTTTTATCGAAAAAGTGGAGATAGATTTGGGAAGGACCTGATATGAATTCAGTTTCTGCTTAAGTAATGCCGGTATGTATAGTAGTTAAGTTTTGCGCATTATTAGTATCAGAATCATGTGCCTTCTTTGGTTCTTGATATTAAATTTGCAACAATATTTCCAACTACAATAATATGTTTGTTCGAAGCTAATCTTTGCAGAACAGTAAAATTTTATTCGGAAATGTGTTTCCAGTCTGTTTTATTTGTCTCATATCTATGACTTTGCGGAGTCACCACACTGGGGCCAAACACGAAACATTTGCCACTTCCTACTTACTTCAGTATTGCAAGCCAAGGTATGGCACGAACCATCCAGCATTTGATCGATATGGAATACTGTAGACAGATGGTAACTAATTAGTGACTTATGATTAATGAGACAATAATGGCTTGTTTGCGACAGGTTGATAATGACTTAGTAATGAGTCGTCTCAATCTCTTAGGAGTCACAAACTGCGTTTCTAGGCTTCGTTCCTATAATACTTACAAGATGTGCTGGTTTTCAAATGTAGGACAGGAAAGATAAAAACTGATTAGCAGCGTCTTGCATGCCTGGCCTGGAACGCGGCCTGCCTGTGCAATTCAATAAACGGCGGATGGCCGGGGCAAGGGACGCCACAAAGGCAATAGCGGCTGGTGCTGTTGCGTCAACGGTCACACTGTGGAAGCGGACCAAACCTCATTACGTAGCTGCCTGGGCTACAGCTCCTAAAAACACAGGCTGGCGCACCCGCCATTTTGTTTCATGCTAAACACAGCACTTAGCTTATCGGAACTGTGTTGTTTTGTTCAAGTTTTCTGAAATATTTTAAGTGTCCTGCGTAGAACCTTAGGTCGTGCAATTTTGAGCTGTCATTCCGCTCATGTTTACATCGATATGTGGATAAGACACAAAAATCTCGCGTTTTATTTGCTTATTGCTGCTTTTCTTTGTTGTCGGAATGAAGAATAGTGGTGCATGAAACATGTCTATTTAAGTAATTTTTATAAGTCAGCATTAACATGAAATATAAATCAACTATATACTCATAAATACAGATTTTTACCTGCTGATTCTGCTAAACTTTCAGTACTATTTTTCAAATTGAAATATATGAATAGCCAAGTCCTGGTACACACACTGTTATAGGAAGAGCTCAATACCACAAAGTTCTCTGAGCTCATGTTTTCTTTCCTCTTATGTTGATGTAATATTGTATATGTTTTTTGTATATAAGCTTTTCTTGAATGATATATGAGGTACCTATCTCGGACAATACCAAATGCCCACCTCATGATAGAGCCCTACATACTACAGGGCTACTAATCCTACAGTCACAGCAACAAACATTACTGCAGAGGCACTGTCAGTATCAAAGTTCGTCATTGTGATTTCGGGGGAGGGGGGGGGGGGCGATCTGATATCGATGACATTATTGAAATACAGGCCAAGATCGATTAAAACTTTTAGTTAGATGACCAATTTCGACAGAATTAAACTGAGTATAGCTTTCGACGTGACCTAGGCCGCATCAACCCAGGAGCTTAATGTTTTACATTATGTGTTCATTGTGAAATGCCGATAGTGGAAATGAAGAGCGTTCTCAACTTTAAAAGTAGTAGATGGCTCCTAAGTGTTACGTTTACTATTGTGATACAGATCCGATGACGGCAGTTTAGGCCTAATTCTACCGAAAACTGTCATCTAAACAAATGTTTCAAGCGATTGTGGCCTGTATTTGACCAATGACTGTCAATATACTATAAGACACACTACTGTACTCTAAATTATGATATGGAATGTTTCGCCGTCTTATGATATTTTGGGGCTGCTAACTCCCTACAGGCAGAATCACTGTAAAGAGGTAGTACTTTCAAAACAGCTAAACAATAGCTTACGTTCGAGTATCACATTCAATTTTTACTATTACATACTGCTTCAGGTCATAATAAACATTATTTACTTACAATACAATACATAACTGTGCGCTCCGTCCGGGTACCCATTTTTCGCGACGACAGTTAACAGTCAATTTTTTTCTTCTCTCCGAATCCTCTGGGAAACGAACCATTCTAAATACACTTCTAGAATGGTTAGAACAGTTTATGGCAGCATAACCACCCAAGTGCAGTGACGCAAATCCTTTAGCACCGCAGATCGTTTATTCAGAGCTCTGAGAAACAAAATGGCAGATGTGCCATTTCGTACTTACAGGAAGGAGCCTTATCCTGGGCGGTAAGAAAGATCTGTCTCGTGCCGTTGCTGTCAAATGAGCCAGTACGTGCAGACAACAGCTCGGAGCTGCTGCGAATCTCGACGTCAGCCGGGGCGCCGGGCATGCTGCCGCTGCTGCAGAGTAGCATTCTGTGTGGCAGACACCTCTATACACCAACGAGCATTTCAGCGGTGCGGCCTAGCCTTTGCTGTTAAAGGGTGCAGGCCTTTAGGGCCGGTTGCACTCAACAGTGGATACTTTCCGCCGGGTCAGTTGACCGTCGCCGTTGTCAGAAATCCAGTGTTTACACACATGGTGATAAAATCGCCGTCGCCGCTGCTGGAGTCAGCCGACTAATGACAGTGTACTTTCATCATTGAATTTTGTGTTGACTGTAGCAGAGGACACATGGCAGCCCCTAGTGGCTTGCACCTCTGCTGCATTTTATTTTAATTCTATCTGATGCTGTCAGGTATGACCGCAGCTTTCGTATTTTTTGGTACGTTATGCTGTAAAATTTAGTTTAATTTTGTCCGAAGAAGGTGTCCCTTGTGACACCATACCTAGGTTACAAACTTAAGGGCTGTGTTTTTCAAAATTTTGACTTATTATTTATGTGGTACATAACTACCAATTGCCGTCGATACTATCTCTTTGAAATCATTCCACATCTTTTCCACGCTTATGTGATCCTATTGGAAGGAGTGGAGACTGTTAAAAAGGCATTAAGAGCATTTTTATCATCTTTTTTTTTAAATAGATGTACTTTGCGTTTCTTTTTTATGGTTGTAGGTGTTACCGTATTCAGCCTAGCAGCATCTGTGGTCGCTAATCACTGTATTCGCCATGATACTCCCTGTTTGTCCAAGATTATTTGTTGACAAGGCGTCAAGTATGCTTTCACAAGCATTTCGAGTGGCCTAAGAAACTAATTGTTCAAAATAATTTTCTGATGAAGCATTCAGTACAATTCCGGATGACGTTTTATGCCTGCCGCCGGCTTCAAACATATTATTTTTCCAGAATATCGAGGGTAGATTGAAGTCAGCACCGACTATAATTGAATGAGTGGCGTACCTATTTGAATTAAGACTCAAATTTTCTTTGAACTGTTCAGCAACTATATCTTCTGAGTCGGTGGTCGGTAAAACGACACAATAAATAGTTTAGTCCGGTTGTCAAGCATAACCTCTACCCATGTATGTAGTGAACCGGGGGCCTAGAAACGACGGAGAGGCTACAGCAGTCGATTCACTCCACCGCCGCCCCAGAGTTATTGTGCGGTTTGGCCCCCATTTTTCCGAAGTGACACCTGAAGAGTAGGGGTGTACAACGTAACGTTAGTCGTACAAATGATCGCGGCACAGGTCAGTTCAGAAAAAAGGTCATGACTACACAGCAAAGTCCTGGTAGCGCATAAGTGTACCTCAGGACTGAAGGTTAGTACTAACGCCTCCACAACGCGCATTCGCTAATACTTGCAACTTCCGTGTGTAATTTATACCAAAGCTGTTATCCGTACGAAACGTGTTCTAGTCTGAGGCAAACAAGAAAACATTCCACCTCAAACTCCTCGTCTTCCTCTGCTCCCCGCGCTCCAACGGGAAGTTAATCTGAAACAAATTGTATAACTTCTTGTTTTGCGTGAATAGGAACTCAATGTAACTCAGTATGAAAATCGACGTTGAATCTCGTGATAGTGGTTGCAAAGCGCAAAATGTGAGAAACGTTATCCATCTCAAATTTTTAAAATCAGGAAAACAACTGGTGCTGAAAGAAAAAGCTTACGACAGGACCAAACAAACGAAAATGGCGGGAAAATTTAGTCTGCGAATGTAAAAAGAGTTTTTACTAAAGTTACACTGTCAGCACTCTGGCATGGTACTAAAAGCGTATTGCAGAAATAAACAGGAGAAAACGATGAGCAGATATTCATTCATCAGTATTTCTAAATTGCATATAAGGGCTAACCATGAAACGACAAATGCTCTTCAGTGAACAATAGTAATTCAGTAAGCATATAACAGTGCGTAGGCCTACTTCAAAATAAAGCTGTTATCACATGAAACACTCGTTCTTAGTTACTACACTAAACAGCTGCAGATCACTATTGTTAAACGCATAAAAGAAGCTTTCACTGCAATGTAAGTGAACTAGACCAACTTTACGTAGTTGAGTGTAATGAACTAATTTTTTTTTTCTAACTGTTAATTTAAACCCAACCGCGTACACTGCGTGAGCAATAAACATAATGAAAAATAATCATTAAAATATGTTTTTAAGCGCTTAAACAATTATTAATCGTAAGAGAACAACTGACAGAATACAATTCAGAAACATATAATTTGGGAATATATACGCATGTGGTGAAAATGTTTTCCCCCTACTGAGACAAAAACCTGCGGGCGCCGCTGGGCACAGGCGTGGCGCGGAAAACATGTAAAGTACAGCAGTGTGAGTGGAGCCTTTAGGAAAGATTATACAAGCCGGAAAAAATTAAATATTCCTATATTCCTGCAAAATGTAGTAGCGGTCAAAACTAGAAAAGCTCCTACAATGATGTGTCTGGAAGCCAGTACCAGTTGAGACACGGACCAGTCTGCCCTCTCATTGCCGTCTCTTTGTTACATTAAAATAGACACCAAGGTAGTCCTGAATGTGGCTATCACACATCTTCCAGGCCTCCTTTCGCAGTGAATCACACACTCTTTGAAAATACACCTGGCGCCATTCGGACTCCGTTACAAGCATTGGTCACAAGATCCTGTAGCCCGAAATCCAATGGATTCAGATACCGGGCCTCCTCGAACAATTTATTGCCAATGAAACGTTGCGATGACGTACTGTCGCACGATGCGCAGAAAACTGGAGCTGCCCGTCGTGCAATGTATCACAGCCGTTGTTTTTCTGCAAGTGTAATGCCACCGCCAGTGTCCTGCAAATTATAGCTATTCAGATACGTACAATGGTTGGTTGGTTGGTTGGCTGACTTAGTGGTCGTGACGAAACAGCGAGGTCCTCGGTCCCATCGGATTAGGGAAGGAATTCGGCCTTGCCCTTTCAAAGGAACCAATCGAGAATTTGCCTGAAGCGATTTAGCGAAGTCACAGGAAACCTAAATAAGTATGGCCGGACGCGGGTTAGAACCGTCGTCCTCCCTAATAGAGTCCAATGAGCTAACCACTGCGCCACCTCACTGGTAGCATTGGTTTCTGGACATATAAGTATAGGAACGTTTTTCCACTTTTGACCAATTCTAGTTCCTGTACGAAAAAGTAACACTTTTTTAAAAAATGTCCTGTAAAGCAGCAGGAAATCTGTGAATTATTATTGGTGATCTGGTAGTTACAAATTATTTCTAAAATTTCTGTACACTGACGAAGTAATTTGTACCTATACTTGATAGTGAACACAGGCAACTCTCACATGTGGGTGGTCGTGAAAACCAGGCGTTGCTCTGTTCTCTAATTTTTACTCTCAAAACTTAGATGGCATGTTGTTTAGTATCGTGATAATGAAAATTCTTGGGTGGAAACAATGTACAGAAATTTGGACAGGCAGATATCATTTAGAAATAAACACCAGATAATCGAAACCTGTCCGACTTTAATTATATGTCGACAGACATGGGTAAGATGACTGATCAGTCTGTAGTACATACATAAATAAATATCCTGCACCATTTCTTCCAATAATCTCAACAGAGCTGGATTCACTGCTGACTGACTGCCAAGAATTACTTCCTCAGTCACTCATTGCCTCCTAGACCTTGGAAAATCCCACTACATACATCGCCGTCGGTTGTAAAAACTCTTACTATGTACCGAGGTAAGAGATTTCGCACCTCCTTATTAGCTTTCCCTGCAAAAGTGCTGTTTCATTCCCCAAACAACCTGTGCAATATTCAGGGTGTACACACGGACAAGGAAAAAAAAATTCCCGGATATCCCGGTTAAAAATACAATTCCCTACTTCCCGAAAATATTTTACTGGCTGCTAATACATATCCTTTGTCATTTCATCCATCTCTCAAAACGCCAATATACGCTACACAAAAGTAATTGTAGTTAATTTTGAAGCCAATATTTTCACTGAGGTCGAGCAAAATATTTGTTCGAAAGGTTTTGTAAAACCAATGTTTTATCTAAATTTGCTGTAAGACTATTATTATCAGCACGCAATACGTGCTTGGTACACAAAATCCTTGTTCTTACTACTGCAATGTCCCTGTCTTGTGTTACAAATTTCGTCAATCATTACAGTTTCTAAATTAAAAACAAAGTGGGCAGAGAAGACAGTGCATTGAAGTGACTGGCCAGAATAGTCAATTTTATTTCTCCGTGTTCAGTGACAGTACATTTTCCCTCGACACTGTAAACTTACCAGCCCTTTGAATGGTTATGGTTTTATACACGAGCATAGATATTTCCTGTCACTTTAGAACGTAGGGAAAAAAATACCTTTTGCAAAGATCTTTGATGTAAAACAACATTTATGCTGCATATGCAAGAACCATGGACCTTGCCGTTGGTGGGGAGGCCTGCGTGCCTCAGCGATACAGATAGCCGTACCGTAGGTGCAACCACAACAGAGGGGTATTTGTTGAGAGGGGCAGCAGCCTTTTCAGTAATTGCAGGGGTCACAGTCTGGATGATTGACTGATCTGGCCTTGTAACACTAACCAAAACGGCCTTGCTGTGCTGGTACTGCCAACGGCTCAAAGCAAGGGAAAACTACAGCCGTAAGTTTTCCCGAGGGCATGCAGCTTTACTGTATGGTTAAATGATGATGGCGTCCTCTTGGCTAAAATATTCCGGAGGTAAAATAGTCCCCCATTTGGATCTCCGGGCGGGGACTACTCAGGAGGACGTTGTTATCAGGAGAGTGAAAAATGGCGTTCTGCAGGTCGGAGCGTGGAATGTCAGATCTCTTAATCGGGCAGGTAGGTTAGAAAATTTAAAATGGAAATGGATACGTTAAAGTTAAATATAGTGGGAATTAGTGAAGTTCGGTGGCAGGAGGAACAAGACTTCTGGTCATGTGAATACAGGGTTATAAATACAAAATCTAATAGGGGGAATGCAGGAGTAGGTTTAATAATGAATAAAAAAATAGGAATGCGGGTAAGCTACTACAAACAGCATAGTGAACGCATTATCGTGGCCAAAATAGAAACGAAGCCCAAGCTTACCACAGTAGTACAAGTTTAAATGCCATCTAGCTCAGCAGATGACGAAGAGATTGATGAAATGTATGATGATATAAAAGAAATTACTCACATAGTGAAGGGAGACGAAAATTTAATAGTCATGGGTGACTGGAATTGGAGACTAGGAAAAGGGAGAGAAGAAAACATAGTTGGTGATTATGGATTGGGGCTAAGAAATGAAAGAGGAAGCCGTCTGGTAGAATTTTGCACAGAGCATAACTTAATCATAGCTAACACTTGGTTCAAGAATCATAAAAGAAGGTTGTATACATGGAAGAATCCTGGAGGTACTAAAAGGTATCAGATAGATTATATAATGGTAAGACAGAGATTTAGGAATCAGGTTTTAAATTGTAGGACATTTCCAGGGGCAGATGTGGACTGACCACAATCTATTGGTTATGACCTGTAGGTTAAAACTGAAGAAACTGCAAAAAGGTGGGAATTTAAGGACATGGGATCTGGATGAACTGACTAAACCAGAGGTTGTAGAGAGTTTCAGGGAAAGCGTTAGGGAACGACTGACAAGAATGGGGAAAAAAACACAGTAGAAGAAGAATGGGCAGCTTTGAGATATGAAATAGTGAAGTGAATAGGAACAAGTAGGTAAAAAGACGAGGGCTAGTAGAAATCCTTGGGTAACAGAAGATATATTGAATTTAATTGATGAAAGGAGAAATAAAAAAATGCAGTAAATGAAGCTACAAAAAGGAATAAAAAAATCTCGAAAATGAGATCGACAGGATGTGCAAAATCGCTAAGCAAGGATGACTAGAGAACAAATGTAAAGATGTAAATTAAAGAGACCTCTGGAGAAAACTACTTGTATGAAAATCAAGAGCTCAGATGGAAACCCAGTGCTAAGCAAAGAAGGGAAAGCAAAAAGGTGGAAGGAGTATATAGAGGGTCTATACAAGGGCGATGTTCTTGAGGGCAATATTATGGAAATGGAAGAGGACGTTAGATGAAGATGAAATAGGAGATATCATACTGCGTAAAGAGTTTGACAGCGCACTGAAAGACATAAGTCGAAACAAGGTCCCGGGAGTAGACAACTTTCCATTAGAACTACTGATGGCGTCGGGAGAGCCAGCCCTGACAAAACTCTACCATCTGGTGAGAAAGATGTATGAGACAGGCGAAATTCCCTCAGACTTCGAGAAGAATATAATAATTCCAATCCCAAAGAAAGCAGGTTTTAACAGATGTGAAAATTACCGAGCTATCAGTTTAATAAACGGCTACAAATTACTAACACGAATTCCTTACGGACGAATGGAAAAACTGGTAGAAGCCGACCTTGGGGATGATCAGTTTGGATTCCGTAGAAATGTTGGAACACGTGAGGCAATACTGACCCTAGGACTTATCTTAGAAAATAGATTAAGCAAAGACAAACCTACGTTTCTAGCATTCGTAGACTTAGAGAAAGCTTTTGACAACGTTGACTGGGATACTCTCTTTCAAATTCTAAATGTGGCAGGGGTAAAATACAGGGAGAGAAAGGCTATTTACAATTTGTACAGAAACCAGATGGCAGTTGTAAGAGTCAAGGGGCATGAAAGGAAAGCAGTGGTTGGGAAGGGAGTGAGACTGGGTTGTAGCCTATCCCCGATGTCATTCAATCTGTACATTGAACAAGCAATAAAGTAAACAAAAGAAAAATTTGGAGTAGGAATAAAAATCTATGGAAAAGAAATAAAAACTTTGAGGTTTTTATTATGTTTATCCATTAAGGATATTTTAGAACTGACTGTATATTGAATGTAAGTAAGTTATAAGAACTGCTACCAGTCACTTTTTTTTAATAATAATGCTTTATTCCATGAACCAGTTTTCGAACCTTTTCAGGTTCATCTTCAGATGGTTTCGGGAGGATCCCGGAAGTTACATCATTACTGGTAGTAGCATAATGCTGGGTGCTGGTTCTATGGTAGAAAGATGGGTCACACTTTAATGTATCTACATGCCTATAGCTTATCTGTCGATATGGATGTAAATTTAGTTTTTACTTACTGCGACAGTATTTAAATTAATATCTGAAGATCTGATGTTAATTTAAATATACAGGTCCTAGTCATACAGACAGCTGCATCTCACTGCAGATACAATAACTCTGTATTATTGATTGCTTGGGATTCATGTTAATGCCAAACATGATAATTGCTATTATAAAAATTACTATAAACTGCCTGTAATATACAAGTAAAAATAAGATATCAGATCGACTGAAAATTGTTCTTGTAGTAATTTATTTATTTATTTTATCTTGTGCTCTCATGCTATCGCCATTCTGATTTAAATACTTGCCCTTATATCGACTTTAATACATGTAAAGGACAACAAATTACATCTCTTTACAAAATAGGTCTATGCCATATCTTTCTGTCAAGATCTTTGTTACAAGCAACAGTTGTAAACCTCATGCTGGATGCTGGAAAAGTGTCACTGTCAAAGTGAGAATTAATACAGTTTGTGTGAAAGGGTTCTAGACATCAAAATGGAGGCAGAGAGTTGGACACCAAACGAAAAAAGCCGCCTATACTGTCGCAGTAAGTAAAAACTAAATTTACATCCATATCGACAGATAAGCTATAGTCATGGCGATACATTAAAGTGTGACCCATCTTTCTGCCATAGAACCAGCACCCAGCATAATGCTACTACCAGTAATGATGTAACTTCCCGGATCCTCCCGAAACCATCTGAAGATGAACCTGAAAAGATTAGAAAACCGGTTCGTGGAATAAAGCATTATTATTCAAAAAAGTGACTGGTTGCAGTTCTTATAACTTATTTACTTTGAGATTTGCTGATGACATTGTAATTCTGTCAGAGACAGGAAAGGACCTGGAAGAGCAGTTGAATGGAATGGACAGTAAGACAGTAAGGAGGATATAAGATGAACATCAACAAAAGCAAAACGAGGTTAATGGAATGTGCTCAAATTACATCAGGTGATGCTAAGGGAATTAGATTAGGAATAGAGAACCTTAAAGTAGTAAATGAGTTCTGCTGTTTGGGGAGCAAAATAACTGATGGTGGTCGAAGTAGAAAGGATATAAAATGTAGACTAGCAATGGCAAGAAATGCGTTTCTGAAGAAAAGAAATTTGTTAACATCGAGTATATGTCAGGAAGTCTTTTCTAAAAGTATTTGTATGGAGTGCAGCTATGTATGGATGTGAAACATGAACGATAAATAGTTTAGACAAGAGGAGAATAGAAGCTTTCAAAATGTGATGCTACAAAAGAATGCTGAAGATT
This sequence comes from Schistocerca gregaria, assembly GCF_023897955.1. NCBI lineage: Eukaryota > Metazoa > Arthropoda > Insecta > Orthoptera > Acrididae > Schistocerca > Schistocerca gregaria. The sequence continues at coordinate 187,811,304 of NC_064929.1, forward strand.
AGATGGGTAGCTCACGTAACTAATGAGGAGGTATTGAATAGAATCGGGGGGAAGAGGAATTTGTGGCACAACTTGACAAGAAGAACGGATCGCTTGGTAGGACATATTCTGAGGCATCAAGGGATCATCAATTTAGTATTGGAAGGCAGCATGGTGGGTAAAAAGCGTAGAGGGGACCAAGAGATGAATACACTAAACATATTCAGAAGGATGTAGGTTGTAGTAGTTACTGGGAGATGAAGAAGACTGCACAGTATAGAGTAGCATGGGGAGCTGCATCAAACCAGTCTCTGGACTGAAGACCAAGACAACAACAACAGTTCCCGACCACAGAAATCCGTTTTGTTTTCATCTTGGATATTACGACAGTGTATCCAACGGTTAAAAAATACGGGCTGACGGTGAAAAAATTAATTACTCGGGCCCAGAGACCTCCGTTCTTCGTCTTCTCCGCTCCCTTGGTTTCCGATTCAAGTGTAATGACGTACGGAAATTCTTAATGGCACGCAGAGACACTGCAGCAGCAACAGCGAAGTTTTGCGTAGAATGCACTTCTTGCGTGCTGAAGACACCATGCCTGTAGTGTACTTGCATGAAACTTGTGTATCACAGAACCACACCAATAGGTATATATGGCACAGCTCCAAAGAAAGCTATTGGTAGAGGTAGCCGATTAATCATCGCCCACGCTGGTTCATTAACCACAGGCTTCATACCAGAGGCCAGACTTGTTTTTCGTGGTGGCAATCCGATTACCATTCAGAAATGAATGGAAAAGTTTTTAAGAAATGGTTTATTCGAGTGTTGTCTGCGATGGAAGCTACCACTCCATTCAGATGGAAAAGCTGTCCCGTTCAAATTGGCGCAAGACATATATTATGGAGTGGTTACAGAAAAAGAATGTTTCATTTTCAGTTGATGAAACGTAGGCTGAACTTCTGTCTGAGGAAGAAGTCGTAGGTGCCAAAAAGACTTACGAATTATATCAACTGGCAAGCGAAATGGGGCACCAAGTTGTACGTCTACCACAGTATCACTGCCAGTATAATCCCATTAAATTGATATGGACCCAAGTAAAGCGAGAAGTAGCGAAAGCAAATACTACTTTCAAACTTTCTGCAGTCGAGAAGCAAACACACGAAGCTCTAGACAATGCGTAAAACACGCAGAAGCATTGCAAGAAACTGATTTCTTGAACCATGTTTTAAGAGACACTATTGTGGAATCTGTAATAATACACTTGGCAGAAACAAGCGACAGTGAATCTGAAGTTTAGGTAAGTGCCATCTATGTAAAAAGCTGACTTGATTTAAATGTTTGTCTATTCATTTCAGTTATAGAGGACATACTGCGAATGTTTTTCACTTACGGTAGACCCCTGATGAATGTATCACAATTGGTGGCGATTAGTTTACTGGACAATAACTGTCAATTAAAATAACATTGTCAATTCTGCATTAATTAACAAGTTTGTCCTAAAAACCTGTATCAAATGTCTTCACATTCGGATATAATTTTACTGCATTTGGGTTATTTGTATATTTGAAATTTAACTTTTTTTTCATGCAAGGATTTACTGGCTGTTTCGCAGTAAGGGTAATGCAGTTCATAAAATGACAAAACGTTGTGGTGCTTCTGTATCGACTGTACATATAAACAGTGCAGTAACATCAAAACAGTCCCAGCACCTATTCTGATTCTCCGAGAAGAGCATAGAAATCTATGATATTTGACGACTTTTACAAAAAGCTAGAACGTAGAATTGTTTTACTTTAGTATGACAGAGATGACAGAGGAAAGTATCCGATGGCTAGAGAAATAAAATTGACTATTCTGGCCAGTCACTTCAATGCACTGTCTTCTCTGCCCACTTTGTTTTTAATTCATAAACTGTAATGATTGACGAAATTTGTAACACAAGACAGGGACATTGCAGTAGTAAGAACAAGGATTTTGTGTACCAAGCACGTATTGCGTGCTGATAATAATAGTCTTACAGCAAATTTAGATAAAACATTGGTTTTACAAAACCTTTCGAACAAATATTTTGCTCGACCTCAGTGAAAATATTGGCTTCAAAATTAACTACAATTACTTTTGTGTAGCGTATATTGGCGTTTTGAGAGATGGATGAAATGACAAAGGATATGTATTAGCAGCCAGTAAAATATTTTCGGGAAGTAGGGAATATTCTCGGTCATATTAACGCGAACCGTCCGAACAAAAGTCTTCACGACGGCCTATGACTTGCGCTCTGCTGCGCACGGAATATCAAAAATGGTTCAAATGGCTCTGAGCACTATGGAACTTAACATTTGACTGAAGCACATAGAACCGCTCGGTCACAACGGCCGGCGCACGGAATAACGCGGAAGTAATTTGCCTCTGTACGATACAATAATGATGTCTGAAATGTTACCAAAAATAATTTTGTAGTTTTCTTAAGAACTTTCTCGTGGGAAGTTTCTTCGCAGTCCTACAGAACGAAAATTCATCAGGGACTACATTTTTCGCTACGCAGTCGGCACAGTTTCACACCTCTTACAATACTTTATTTTTTATCGCGAATACTTTTATGTTTCCGAAATAAAAGACGTAGCATATGCATCTGTATGCATATTTTTTCAGTCCAATTAAATTAATAATTCGGTTACTACCACAGGTTGAAGTGAAAACTTACATTCCTAAAAAATTTCTTGTAAAGATTTTCATTTGTTTCCTAGCAGCTAGTGAGAATTTTCTTTTGGAGAGTACTCCGTATATTCTTGACTGAAAATAGAGCTGCCCAATATTTTTCATTGAATTTTTACCAACATTTGAAATTATCAGTATAAAAAAATGGCAATTCTGTAAGCCGCGAGATGACTTTCAACCCTTATTTTCGTGTTGGCCACTATAATACAAATAGTACCCAAGACTGGTGTGGTTTCTCAATCTGATTGCGTCTATTTTGGCACTGTTTGCTAGATAAAATGGGCGTTCTAATATTGCAGCACATCAAATAAATGAGACCGTTTTGGAACAAATGATCATTTTTATAACACGACAGAATAATTCATGAATTACCAATATCAGATGCCTATTAGCCCTACTACGAGCAAAACATTTTATGTTAGGAAATAGTATCGCATTTCATTATACGCTCCAGTTTCTCATGCATGAGATCGATAACTAGTAGTACAAAACTTTTATTAAAATTTGGAAGTCATATTCTTGCATAATTTGTGTGATGTCCCTGTTTCATCTTCTTCCTCGTTCTAACAAACAATCTTGTCATCACTAAATCTGTAACTATTTCTGCCATTGTCAAAACTTACTCGCCGATTAACTTCACTAACCCTGCCAGAATCACCGGTTTAGTTACCCCGCGATTGTTCTCCGGTTAAGCTTTGTTACATGTTTTCCGCGCTACTTCCACCTGCTAGCCGGGGACTGTACAACTGGCACGTACTAGGGTAGCGATCTAGCCAAAAATTTTGTCAAAATTTCATTTTCTTGGATACACCGAGAAGAAAATACGTAATCTTTATTACTTGTTATTCCTATTAGTCGTTTATTTCCACTCGTGTAGTCTGAATATGTGGATATCGCTAGTAATCACAACAACGATGATCATCCGCAAAACCCAATCAACCACGTAATCACACAGCGACTGGCATTCATCCATTCGGCATTACTCCGCTCAGCTCGCATAGCTCCGTGCCCTTTTGGCTTCAGGAAAGTTTATTTCTAGATGCGACTAGGATTCCCCTGACAGAGATATCACGTACACTATACACGCATTCAAAGATCAACTTATTTTTAATTCAGAAATGACTTTAGAATGTATCAAAAAATGTTCAAAAACCAACAGGGATGTGTTTCAAAATCATATGAATAATCGATAGACCAACGTGCGTAGGATGCTTGGCGCTTTGTGAAACAAGGTTTTCCCTCAAGAATATGAGCTTGCCCCCCCCCCCCCCCCCCCCCACGAAATTGCCGCCCGCGTCACATACCACGGTTTGCCGCCCCTCCCCCCCCCCCCCCCCCCAGATCATCACCTACTGCACATACACTTATTGGGCGCGCCAGTTAAAGTTTTCCATGTAGCATCCAATTGCTTGCTGCTGCGACTACTTAACATAGCCAACACCCATGTAGCCAGAAACGGGAGTGAAGATACTACCCATACGCGACTCAACTGCGCATGCGCATGAGTCTGCCTGTAACGGCTAAAACGAATGTAGTCTTCCTAAAGCCTTTGACACGTTTTGCTGTTGGCAGACGTTTGTATCAGCACTGTTTTATTATTTATGGCGCATTTCCTTTGCAATTTAAGTTTCATTTTCGACTTTTTCTCTCGTTTATGTTTTATTGCTGCAGTATTATTCTGCAGTTAGTACGATATAGTAATACCCTTCGTTAGAGTATCGGTTCTTACCAGTCAAAATTACGAAAATTTAACTGAAAACTATAACAATGAAAAATTCCCGGGTTTTCCCCGGATCTCCCGGGTCGTATATTACAGTCTGTCCCTACACTCCCCTGGCGATATGCAGCAGCAGAGTATCCGTACTACATAGCAGTCACATACGTTTCCTATCCGTTCGGAAAGAGAAAGAGGGCCACATCGAAGAACAACCACGTCAGCTACGTAGTCGATAATTTTATAGCTATTAATCATAGGGCCGGACAAACGATACTCGCGTTGGAACAGGCTTCAGATTTCCCGATACGCCGCAGTGTACGATACAGTATCAAGCTTGTTCGAACGATCACGTGACATTTAACTCGCGCGGCGTGAGTGTACGGGATATGCGAGAACTACGAAGTAGCCATAATAAGCCATGGCTCTGCTTAAAATTTAACAATTTAGTGAAATAATGGAGGAAATAGCATTAAATCCGTCCACTGCACAAACTGTTATTGTATTTGAACAAATTTACGATAAAAGTTCTCATAAAGTATCGGTGTGTATAATGGATTTATAAACGCTTTTGCTGATTTGTAAGAAAACAAAGGCGAAAATATTGTCCGTCTTAAAAAATTACTTGACTGAACCCAGTATATAAAATTATATTTGTTCATGAGAGACGGTAATGCTAGGTTGCAAATGAGCATTTCAATACCTGTTCATATTTTAGAATAACAAAAACTTTACCAGATTTTAATCAGTTTGAACACAAGACGGCAACGTTCAGATGAAACAATAATGGTATTTCATTATTAATTAAATGCCGAATAAACGAAATGTATAGTAATAAAGTGTTATCTCTATCGCAAGAATGAATTACAGCGACAACGTTAGTCTTGGAGATAGACCTCACTACATTGCGGGACGAGCGGAAGCTCGAGAATTGGACGGAATCATGATTGCAGTCTTTCATTGAGCAATTATTTGCCGTTGGTACGAATGACCTACACCCTAGAAGATATTGCAGTACTTTTATCACGGTTATACATATTATTAAAATCCACAGCGCATTAAAAACGATAACACAGATAACTGTAACAGAACCAACAAAATTCACTAGATTGCAGGCCGTTCAAAACTCGATCAGAACCCAACACAGCCCTAATAAATCATTGGCAGTGGCTTAACTTACCCATTTAACTGAGCGATGTTGACAGTCCAAGCCGTGAGTTGTGGCTTTAACACATGGTGATATGGGCCGCAGGGTGTCCGTAGTGTCAGCAGCAGTTTCAAAATAACTAATGAGAGACCAGCGGGCAGACGAGTCTCGTAGGAACAAATGCAACCAGTTGTTTCACATCCTGGAATCAATATAAAGAGGAAATAGGCTTTGTATTCAAATAATGATAGTAATAATAAACGTTATAATCACTTGCTAACAAGGTAATCGACGTAACAATAAAACAAAAATGTGTGGCAAGTTACATAAAGTGTGGCTAAAATGAAAATGGCAAGTAATGTGAGACGTACATTATAAATAAGTTTGTGGCACGGTGTATAGCCTAAATGACAATGTAAGGTAAATTGAGACGTACGTTACCTGTGATCACTAACCGTCTTCCAAATGACTACTTCAACTATCCGGAAAATAAAGCTGAGCACCTTTGCCGTACTTCATCATCCGTTGCTTTCGTTAATTTGCAAAAAATAAACTTTTAAACAAACATACACACCACATTACCCTGCAGATCAGTCTGTCACCGAAACATCCGTTTCAAGAAATTCCTTCTTTTCAAATCACGTTTGTTAGCTCCGATAACTCACAACCAGAGTGTCACCTCTCAACCTAAAGTACACGTCGAAGCACGCTACAAAGCTATCTGTCTCCGCAAACTACATTTCAGTTAAGAAAATGAAAAGTGTCTCACTTTTGACGACCAAAATTTATGAAAACCACTAACCTAACAGACATGAGGAACTTGGAATAGTTTCAATTTAGCCGCTCGAACTACATCGTCTCTTTTCTCGATTCTGATTGGATACCTGAAACTGTCTTCCCATTGGCTACTTGACGCATTGCCAACCTATGTACCGCAGAGGAAAAAAAAACCTCTGTCACAGACTCCTTTGTACTCTTTAGCATCAGTACATTATTTATTTGTATAATTTATTTTATTACGCTCTGGGGCAGTAGTACATAAAAGTTTAAGAGGTAAAACTTTATGACTGTCGGGGATATGGGATATCTAAGATGGCGGAACAGCTGAATTGTAAATGAATATTTCATTATATATATATATATATATATATATATATATATATATATATATATATATATATATATATATATATATATATATTTTGCTTTTTAAAAAATTAAAGCATGGGGCTAAGAAGATGTCTGGGTGAAGATCTGTGATCAGTTTTTATTTGCAAAAGTAACGACACATTTGCTCTTAATCATACACGCACAGGCTTTGCCAACACCTGCGCGAGGGCGGTCTATTGCAAACTTTAGCCGTATAAGCTGTTGTCTAGATACTTGACTAAATAATGTATGTTTATGATAACGTTATAATTTTAAAGGGTTCATCGTCTTAAGACCAATTCACACTGGCAGTCACATCACGCCCCGTCAAAACATTCCGCAATGCATTTCAAAGGACAGCATTCACACTGACCTTCACATAACGCCACAGTGCCATCAAGATTTGTCTGGAAGAATGTTTTGACTGCTGGTATCACCATCCGTTGTTGGTCGCATAACCCCTAAGTTCATTTCCTCTCGTTATACAGCGATGCGCATGTCTCCGTTCTTCGTTTCGTCGCGCTTTTCGCGGTTGAAAATATTTGTTATTCATTATTTTTGTTATTTTTTATAAATTGTTTCGTTTCGCAATTTTTTGTTTAAATTTATGATTTGATAATGAATGACGAAAGAGTAATTGAAACGGTGAGGCAGCAGTCTGAAATGTTCGACATAAGCATACTAAATTAGTTGCCCTCTACTACATTTGTAAAGTGAATTTTTATACGTACCGGTATCGTATTTGATATTTTACAATGAATGGATTGCAGTACAGCCGTAACTTGAACTGAAAAAAAGTAGACTACTGTGGATAAAATCAGACTGATTAGTTTGTATTTGTAGGTTGTCTGGCATTTATAATATTTCGTACAGAAATGGATTGAAACCTCCAGACACCGGAACAGTAGCAAAATTCCATTTTTGTGAAGTACATCACGTAACAAAGAGTTATTTGTTTAAATATGTATTTGTGGCCGACTTGTATAGTGTTAAGTAGCGATGTAGAGTGCGCATGTAACAATTTTGCAAGCACTAGTGGTCGTGTATGTGTGGTTTCACTTGCTAATCCCAGTACAAACAAGGCACTTGGAACAATAAAAAGCTAAGTACAGAATGTCAAGAAAACATATATAAATCTTTAAGGGAAAGGTACTGAGAAAGAGAAATGCGTATTGCACAAAAATTTGGACAGAACTGGCACCTAATCTTAACCCTAAACAAACCAATTTTTATGAGGTTCATGGCAGCTTGTAACACTGTGTTCCATTTAGTAATTTATGGTGCAATTTGAGCAGCAAGTGAAAAAATTGGTGCTTCGATATTCTAAAATAGTTATAAAATGCAGCTTCCTCTTTCTTAAGCTCCCTATAGTGCATGTGAATTACCCCTTCTGTACCATGTACTACATAATTTTTAGGATTCACACTCATTTAAACAAAAAACCTGGTTGTGGTAACTGACTGATCTGTAACATATCAAGAGGTCTAGGTTAGGCTGGAGTACAATAATTTGTTTGTGAGTTTGTGAAGCCAATGCATAGAAAGCAAAAAGAGTTATTGTGGTTACATGTGTAGCATAGCCAGAGGTCTAGTTTGTGCCAGCACATTCCCAGATCTGTAGTATAGCCAGAGGTCTAAGTTATATTGACGGCAATGGCCTTGCCGCAGTGGCTACACCGGTCCCCTTGAGATCACCGAAGTTAAGCGCTGTCGGGTGTGGTTGGCACTCTGATGGGTGATCATCCAGGCCACCATGTGCCGTTGCCATTTTTCGGGGTCCACTCAGCCTTGTGATGACAATTAAGGAGCTACTCGACCAAATAGTAGAGGCTTCGGTCAAGAAAACCGTCACAATGACCGGGACAGTGGTGTGCAGACCCCACACCCCTCCTATCCGCATCCCTCACTGAGGATGACATGGCAGTTGGATGGTCTCGGTAGGCCATTTGTGGCCTTACAGTGGAGTGCTTTTAAGTTAGATTGGAATGCAGCAGTTGGGTTGAGAGTTGGTGAAGTCAACGAATGAGAAAGTAAAAACCATGGTATTGGTGACAGGCTGATCTGTAACCTTGCCAGAGGTCCAGATTAGGTTGAAATGCAACAGCTTGGTTGTGAGTTGGTGAAGCCAACAAATGTGAAAGCAAAAAATTCTGCTTATGGTGACAAACTGCAGTGAAATCATAGGAAATTGGGTGTTCAGTGGAATTCAGCAGGGGTCGAAAAATTCCCACTTTTAGCCTGTTGAATTTTGGATGAGGGAAGTGTTGTTCAGAATAATCAAAGACAAGATCCTTCCTAGAACAGTGATCATTAGTGACTGGTTCAGTTCATACAACACTGAAAGTTTTCAGCATCTTAGAGTGAACCGTAGACTGAACTTTGTAGATCCAAATGATCATTCCGTTCACACACAGAACGTGGAGAGAATGTGACGAGACATAGAGAGATGCCTTCCTGCGGTGTGGCAGAAAGACCAGACATTTCGCAGGTCTCCTAGGTGGTATATGTTCCTTTGAGCCCATTGCCAGAAAGAAATATTACATCACTTTTTTGTTGAAGTGAGTAAACTTTATCTGCCCAACAGGACAGTAATGCAACAATTCTTTCAAAGAATGTAGCAAACAATGACTAGCGACTACAGTTCGTACCTCTTAGGAAAACTGGTGCCTTCAATTTTCAGCATTGCTTTGTTTGGCACTGTACGTTTTGTTGTTTGTGTGCTTGAGCAGAGGGAATGTGATGATATGATTTGCTAATTACATTATGTGTGATGTGCTCTCATTTTTTGTTCTGATTGACTGAGGAGGTCACATGTCCTGTGCCAATATCGTGTAACAAAAGCCCATTGTACAGCACAGTCTCAATTCCTCATTTTCCCAAGCTGTATGTTGCATTTGGTGGGTATCATATGTATACTTGCTTATTGTGCAAATATGCAGTTTCAGTGCTACAGCGCATTATAGATCTATCCTATAGATATTGTTTTTTTGTTGGTGTGTTGTGTTTTACTGCCTGAAATTGTGATACTGATATATCAAAATTCTACCAGGAGAAGCAATTATTTTATTTATCTTGCAGTTCATTGGCATCATAATCATAGGATTCTGTGTTCATATGCTGTGTGGAGTGAATAGTTTTATATTTCTGCACGCTTAAAGTAACTAGCTAGCATTTGTATTACTTTGAAATGTTATCAAGACCTGACTGGATATTTGCACAGCTTTTTTATATCATTATAGATAGCTACACCATCTTCAAAAGGCATGAGGTCAGTATTAATATTAATACATGAGGAGCACAAAAAAGTATGTGGGAAACTACAACTATCCATCTGTCTCAGATCGGATTTGGGTAAAGAGGAGCCTTCCTCTCTTACTGGCACACATTATTATACTTCTGCCCTTCTTGTAATGGAAACAAGCTGTGTACATGAAATATATTCGCAGTTGTACAACTATCAGCTATATAATGGAATGACGAAGTTCCGAGACTTGAACTTAGATTTCCTGCCTATCGTGAGCAGTTGCCTTAGCATTAAGCTATGTGAGCTCAACGCAGGGCCAGACCCAAACTTCCATATGTCATCAACCATGTATTTACAATCTGTACTCATACATCCGTTACATATAATCCCAGGGGAGAAATTTTACTTGACATTTGCTTGACCGGTGTCAGCAGATAAATACGATATTGCAGTGCCTGTATTATTTCAAATTACAATGAAATGTTCCTTCAGACGTTGCATCATAATTCAAAGTAACACAGGTACTGCAGTATCGTTCAAGTTGCATATGTCAGGCACAAAGCCACCTGCACGCATATCTGCCCGTCAGTGGGGAATCCATAGTCCCCCACCCACCAAGTATAAATTTCCGTCACCCTCACAATGAATGTACCACATTTGCCTAGGAATTAATGATAATAACTACAGTGAAATATGTAAAATGCTTATGCTTTTAGTATTGTTCAATACATCGCGTTAGTGTAATTTACAAGAATAATGGTTAACATTATATAAAATTGAAATGTGCAGTTTCCATTACTGGTATTTCACTTAGCACCATAATGCGAATGCAGGTCTGCTGCCTGCAGCTATGAGAACCTGTAAATGAGAGAAATGCTGTTTCCTTCAGCCATTTCTATCCCCTTCTGTCCTGCCTTACTCAACTTCCTGAAGTTTGCTGGGTGTATCTGTGGACTCACTAACCTTGTCGGATTTATTGTTGGCAACAGGTACAATCAGCCTGTGACTGGTTGCCTTCTGCTGGCTGGAATACTTTCTGTAGCTGGGCAGACCACAAGCCCATCCATGTGAGCAGCCCCTCGAATGGACAACTGAAAAGTGTCCTGTGTTAAACACAGCTTGTTGTTTTGTAAAATTTCCTGTCATATTTAGACTGTTCTCATGCTACTTTATTTTTCAGAAATTATCTAAGAAACTTGGAAATTCATATACACTGCCAGACAAAAGAAGTGTAGCACCGAGAAAATATGGTCACATTGTGACATAGCCTCAGTTGTGGGTAAAGCAGATGGTAGACTTCAGTTTATTTGTAGAAAACTGGGGAAATGCAATCAGTCTAGAAAGGAGATTGCTTACAAATCACTCATGCAACCGGTTCTGGAATATTGCTCAAGTGTGTGGAACCTGTACCAAATAGGACTAGCAAGGGATTTTGAATATGTACAGATAAGGACAACACAAATGGTCACAGGTTTGTTTGACTCGGTGGAGAGTGTCATAAGTTATTGAAGGAATTGAAATTCAACTGGAAGATTCTTGAAAATAGATGTACTATTCTGAGAGAGTCTATTAACAAAGTTTCAAGAACTGGCTTTAAAGGATGACTCTAGGAATATACTACAAAACACTATGTATCAATCACATAGGGATTGTGAGGACAAGATTAGAATAATGACTGCTCACATTGAGGCAATCAATCGATTATTCATCCTGCACTCCATAAATGAATGGAATGGGAAGAAAACCTAACAAGTAGTACATTGGGGCATACCCTCTTCTGTGGACTTCACAGTGGTTTACAGTGTATAGATGTAGACAGATATGACGTTCACGAGAGTGCATTAGTGTCGTTTGTGTTTAGGATTGTCACTAGGCCCGGAAGGGTATTCAAGGGTATGGACATCAGACTTTGAGTGATCACGTTAGAGAACACAGATGTCCATGTACTCGTGTGAGACAGTCTTATGAGCACCTGACAGAATTTGAAAGAGGTGTGTTTGTGGATGTCTGTTTGACCAGCTTGTCAAATTGTGCAATATTCAGATGTGTGGAGCATTTGTATGTGACAGTGGTCAGATGTTGGACTGTGCAGGAACATGAGGGAGGCATGTTCATTGTATCAGTCAATCATGTCTGACCACCACAACAGAAGATCACCTTATTATGCACTAAGAACGTGGTAACTGCTTCACATCTGCGCCTGCTACCTGAGAACAAGTAATGGTCTCCCTGCAATGTTCTGTGTCATCCTACACCATTGGTCGGAGGCTAGGAGCAGCTGAAACAGGGAACTACCATCCAATATGTAGGCTGCCATTAACACCGTAACATGAATGGGTGCATTTGGAATGGTGCCATGACCAGAAAGCGTGGACTGCTGATGAATCGCTTTGCATCATATTCAGTGATGAATCATGATTTTGCTCTACCCTGGATGACCGTAGATGGCGAGTAGTGCAGCGACCTGAAGAGGAGTCCCCTTCTTCCAATGTTTTGGAATGGCACAGTGTTAACCCTGATGCATGGTCTAGAGAGCCATTGGGCGTGACTTCAGTTCAGGTTGCTAGTGATAGAGGGAATTCTGATGGCGCAAAGGTATGCCACAGACACCCTGTCCTCGTGTGTTACCTGTCGTGCGACAGTATCATGGTGCTGTATTTTGTCAGGATATTTCTCATCCACATTTGCCATGTCTCTATGAACTGCCTGTGTGGCATTAAGGTATTCCTGTAGCCAGCAGTATCCCCTGCTCTGTCTCCAATAGAACATGTGCGGGACAAGCTTGGACATCAAATCCGTCCCAGTGCCATTACCCAGGATATTAAGGCCCAGATACAATGGTTGTGGACCAGCTTGCCTCAGGAGAGGATACAATGGCTTTATGACACCATTCCCATCTGAATCAGTGTATGCATCCAGGCCAGAGAGGGTGCAAAGTTGTCCTGATAAGTGGACTCATACTGTGAAATTCTTTGCAATCACTGAAATAAGACACACACCCTCTTGACCTGTGAAGTTGAACTTTGTTTTCTCCTGTGTTTCTAGGGGCTTCACTTTTTTTTGTCAGGCAGTGTGTGTACAAATACATATATCGAAAAAAGTTTTGCAACACCCTGGTTCCCTGAACTCCTGAAGATGTTGACTGTGGATATTGTATCACTGACACAGTCCCTTAGGCTGTTCAGAGATGTCATTAAACCCACCCAAAGATGTAAACAACCATGCATGAGCAGTGCCTATTAGATGGAAGGGATCTGACAGCCAATTAGTTCCAGTCATTCCACCAGGAAGGAGGTACATAGCTTGTGTTGTCTGTAGTTCAACTGTGCCTAGATGGTCAATACCACAGTTTTATCATATCCTCATTGTTTCTTTGTGCCAGGAAGGGCTCTCAACAAGGATAATGTCCAGGCGTCTTGAAGTGAACCAAAGTGATGTTGTTTGGACGTGGAGGAGATGCAGAGAGACAGGAACTGTCGATGACATGTCTCGCTGAGGCACCCAAGGGCTACTGCTTCAATGGATGACCGCTGCCTACAGATTATGGTGTGGAGGAACCGTGACAGCAGCACCACCATGTTGAATAATGCTTTTCGTGCAGCCACAGGATGTCATGTTACGACTCAAAATCTGCGCAATAGGCTGCATGATGGGCAACTTCAAACGTCCATGGCGAGCTCCACCTTAGCAACCGCAACACCATGCAGGGCGGTACAGATGAGCGCAACAACATGCCAAATGGACCGCTCAGGATTGGCGTCATGTTCTCTTCACCGATGAGTGTTGCATATGGCTTCAACCAGACAATCGTCTGAGACGTGTCTGTAGGCAACCCGGTCAGGCTGAACACCTTAGACACACTGTCCAGCGAATGCAGCAAGGTGAAGGTTCCTTGCTGTTTTGGGGTGGCATAATGTGGGGACAACGTACGCTGGTGGTCATGGAAGGCGCCGTAACGACTGTACGATACATGAATGCCATCCTCCGACCGATAGTATAACTGTATTGTCAGCGTATTGGTGAGGCATTCACTTTCATGGACGACAATTTGCACTCCCATCGTGTACATTTTGTGAATGTCTTCCTTCAGGATAATAACATCGCTTGACTAGAGTGCCCAGCATATTGTCCAGACATGGACCCTATCGAACATGCCTGGGATAGACTGAAAAGGGCTGGTTATGGATGTCGTGAACCACCAACCACTCTGAGCGATCTACGTCAAATCGCCATTGAGGAGTGGGACAATCTGGACCACCAGTGCCTTGGTGAACTTGTGGATAGTATGCCATGACAAATATGGGCATGTATCAATGCAAGAGGACATGCTACTGAGTATAAGAGGTACAGGTGTGCACAGCAATCTGGACTACCACATCTGAAGGTCTCGCCGTATGGTGGTACAACATGCAATGCGTGGTTTTCGTGAGCAATAAAAAGGGTGGAAATGATATTTGTGTTGATCTCTATTCCAGTTTTCTGTACAGGTTCTGAAACTCTTGGAACTGAGGTGATGCAAAACTTTTTTTGTTGTGTGTATAAATGCCTTTAGTAAAGTATCCATTGCAAGGGGAGGGGGTCATGAAAAACCTCTCCCCCCTTGGATTCACTCATAATGTCTGCCATCTTCACGGCATTTCAGCCTATTTTGAGTTTTTTATGGTTTCATTATCCCATGAAACAACAGTATTGATCTTTTCGTGTTTATGAATGGAGATCCAGGAGCTAATTTGCGATCACTACATGTGATGGTGGTCCGGAAGGAACATGTTCTACCTTAGCTAACATGGTTCTGCCTACTGGTACCACATTGTCCCTACTGGTTCTTCAGCATTCTTTTAATTCATTGACATTATCATGGTAACCAAATGCTTCATCTTGCTGCTTTCACCACAAGCGAATCCGCACTTCTGCTAGTAAGTGTACTTTTTTACAACTGTTGCAGTTCCTTGCTCACTGTCTAATGTCTCTCCATTGATCACCCATTTTCTCTCAATTTCTTCTACGAATCTGGCACTAGGGCAGTGTAACAGTGCACACTGACTGTTTTCATCTTAAAGTTTCTCTGGTTGCAGACGATTGGCAGTCACAGGAAAAGACAGTGAACAATCAGCTTCAAGTCCAGCTCGTAGCATCAGCCACAATTGGCAGGTAACCTTGTACATCCATTGTTGTCTTAACACATTGCTGTGCATGCTGACTACACACTCATGTCTGCCCTTGCAGTTCTTTAACTCAAAGAGTGAATTCTGCTAACACTACTCACTCGCAGTGTAAGAAGATAGAACAGATAAAGGGTGAACTGGAAATGGAGAAAGACCTAGTGTGTATAGAAGTGGAGCAGGCACTAAAGAATACAAAAGGACAAAGGTACCAAGTTGGACTAAGTGTGTACAGATTTGACTCTTGGTCTTTTACAGAATCATGCAGTTTCATAATGTGGTACTTCAACGAAAGAGAAGAGTTGCCTGCTGGGAAGATTTTGCACATGGTTTGAAAACAGCTGAATTCTTCACACTTAAGTACTTATACTGTGCACATGACCTTTTAGTGCTGTCCTAATTATTTAGTACCACACACTACTTTTTATGCAGTTATACTAATACTTGTCCAAACACAAAACCTCACTAATTATTTGGTATTACACACTACTTTCAATGCAGTTATACTATTACTTGTCTAAACACAAAATCTCACTAATTATTTGGTATTAAACACTACTTTTTATGCAGTTATACTATTACTTGTCTAAACACAAAACCTCACTGACGATTATATTCATGGCCATTTGCAAAGATACTTCACAACAAACTACCTTTGATATTGTTGCATTATCTTTCTCAGCCTGGATTTTTGTCTGACTTAGTGTTGACTCTAGGTGAGAGTTTGAACCATTGTGTCAGACTGGGGACTCAAATGTGGACCCCCTCATTTTTCAGGCCAGGCAAGTTGAAGCAGATGATGAATTGTATATGTGCTGTCCACTTTGGCACACAGTTTTAATCTGTCACATATGGTTGTTGTAAATTACCCTCTTGTAGAGCTAGTGCACTTTCAGTCAGGTGTTCTTCCTTTTCTGTTGTCAGGCTGGTTTAATGCAATTTGTGAAGGTGTTAGAGGTGTAAAGGTATACAGTTCATAGAGATTGAAAAGAATTTAGGCAATAAATACTAACCACTCATGTACAGTGGTAGACTATTTGGATTCACTACTGTTGAGTAATGCAAAGACTCAGCTAACATTGATTAAGGTACTCTTTTTGGACTGGCATGTTGTGGTACTATCAGATGATGCTCATTAATGTGCAAATTGCTGCAGGAGATTACTCAAGTAGTCTCCCAAGCACACGATCATTTTCATGAATCAACAGATTTCTTCCGACAACAACCAAATTAATTTTGATTATATCTATTTCTTTGCTGCATGGGCAATTCTGAATATTCACCATGTTTATTTGGCATGGATGTTTCCTAGACACTAGTTTGATCCAGCATCCATTATGAATTAAGACACAAAGTAATTATGGACATTGGCTGAGAGCAGGCATTGATTGAAATCAATGAGGGAAGTTGAAATTTTTGCAGGACCGGGATTCAAACTGGGTCTCCTGCTAACTAGGCAGATACTCTGAGCACTATGCCATATGGACACAGTATTCAGTGACTATCCTACCTCACATCAGACAAAAAATTGTTAACTTATCCACACACAAGGAATGTAGTGCCCCTTGCCCATTATCTTCCTTACTCACAGCGTTTCACCATTTCGCATAAGAGTTCAAGCCTGGTTTGCATCTGTATGGAAGAAATCATTTGCCATCACATGTCTGAAAGAACAGACATCATTTTGATCCAGCAGTCATTATGAATTAAGATGCAGAGAAATTGCAGTCAGTGGCTGCGAACAGGTGTTGACTGATATCAATGGGGAAAGTTGAAAATTTGAGTTGGATGGGATTCGAACCTGAGTCTCCTACTAACTAGGCAGTATCTAATTGGAAATTTGGTCTGATACGAGGCATCTTAGGGTAGTCCGTGCAGCTGCAATGACCAAGCATCTGTGTGGTGTACTAGTGAGAACATCTGCCTAATAAGCAGGAGACCTGGATTTGAATCTCGATCCGGCACACATTTTCATCTTTCCTCATTAATTTGAATGCCCTCTCACAGCCAGTGTCTGTAATTCATTTGTGTCTTTCCTAGATAATTCATAAAAACAGCTATGAACATTTATGACTGGTGTTGTTTGCAATGCTCGCTTCAAGCTATTGCATTCTGCTACATCCCCCAATCAGTTGTGGATAAGAGGTATCTTAACAATCATTTTTTAACCGTGTCTTGCATTTTAATTGAAGCACAGCCACACAATTACAAGTGGTAATAACTGTGTGAAAGTCCAGAGACAAGCAAACTGTTGTAATTAGGAGCACAGGTAATCAGTCTAAAAGGAAGCAAAGGTGACAACTCATTACCGTAACACAGCAGAGTCCAAAGTAAAAATCCAAAAATAAGATCCAATTCACAGCAGTGTTAACTACTGCCTCCAATTTTTGAATCACTTGAAGTGCACTGAGAATCAGACAGAAAGAATCTGCATTTGTTCTAATCCAGACTTGTATGTAGTCATAGATGAGCAGTACTGCATACATTTTGTTGCATTAACTCTCTTATCCTGATCTCGGACTGACTTACTGTTGACTCTACGTGGGACTCAAATGTAGCTCTCCATGCTTTGCAGACCAGGCTAGCTGAAGTAGATGGTGAATTGTGTGTGCAGTGTCTACATAGGCACATAGTTTTGATCTGTCACACATGGCTGTCATGAATTACACTGGACCTATTTGCTGCATTTACTGTCATGTGTTCTTCTGTTCTTGTTTTTTGTCATCAATACTAGGGTCAATCTAATGCAGTTCTCCAGTTGTGTCACTTGCCAGATATTATCTCCATTTAAGCACAACTGTTCTATCCCATACCATCAATGATCTGCCTAAGACAGGGTGGGAAGTATTGTATCTGTTGTTGTTGTGATGATATTCAGACTGAAGACTGGTTTGATGCAACTCTCCATGCTACTCTATCCTGTACAAGCCTGCTCATCTCTGAATAACTACTGCAAGCTACACCCATTTAAACCTACTTACTGTAGTCAAACATTGTCTCCCTCTGTAATTCAATCTCCCTCCAGTACCGAATTTATGTGTCCTTGATGCCTCAGGATTTGTCCTAGCAACCAATTCCTTCATTCCTCAGGTTCTACTATAAATATCTGTCCTTATTTCAACTCATTACCTCCTTAGTGGTTATTCAATCTACCCAGGTAAACTTCAGCATTCTTCTGTAGCATCACATTTCAAGAGCTTCCATTCTCTTCTTGTCTGAACTGTTTATCATCCATGTTTCATTCCCATACAGGGCTACACTCCAGACAAAAACTCCCAGGAAAGACTACCTAACTTATAAATTTATCATGTTTGTTGACATCGTCAGCATTGGAGGCAAGTGATCTATCATAATTTTGATTAGTGTAACTGCTATATAGACTCAAAACATCATTAACATCTTTTTAAAGTGACAACATCCATATAGAACATATTGGTAAAATATGGTTACATCATTCATTGTCAATCAAGTAGAAGGAAGGTTATAACACTAAGGCATTATATTATTACAACTTATTAACTCACACAATTTAATCAGTATTTATATCATCTCATAGCATAGGTCATCATGATGAAATGTTGTTGTTGTTGTTGTTGTTGTTGTTGTGGACTTCAGTCCTGAGACTGGTTTGATGCAGCTCTCCATGCTACTCTATCCTGTGCAAGCTTCTTCATCTCCCAGTACCTACTGCAACTTACATCCTTCTGAATCTGCTTAGTGTATTCATCTCTTGGTCTCCCTCTATGATTTTTACCCTCCATGCTTCCCTCCAACACAAAATTGGTGATCACTTGATGCCTCAGAACATGTCTTCCCAACTGATCCCTTCTTCTGGTCAAGTTGTGCCACAAACTTCTCTTCTCCCCAATCCTATTCAATACTTCCTCATTAGTTATGTGATCTACCCACCTAATCTTCAGCATTCTTCTGTAGCACCACATTTCGAAAGCTTCTATTCTCTTCTTGTCCAAACTATTCATTGTCCATGTTTCACTTCCATACATGGCTACACTCCACATAAATACTTTCAGAAACGACTTCCTGACACTTAAATCTATGCTCGATGTTAACAAATTTTTCTTCTTCAGAAACGCTTTCCTTGCCATTGCCAGTCTACATTTTATATCCTCTCTACTTCGACCATCATCATTTATTTTGCTCCCCAAATAGTAAAACTCATTTACTACTTTAAGTGTCTCGTTTCCTAATCTAATTCCCTCAGCATCACTCGACTTAAATCGACTACAATCCATTATCCTCGTTTTGCTTTTGTTGGTGTTCATCTTATACCCTCCTTTCAAGATACTGTCCATTCCGTTCAACTGCTCTTCCAAGTCCTTTGCTGTCTCTGACAGAATTACGATGTCATCGGCAAACCTCAAAGTTTTTATTTCTTCTCCATGGATTTTAATACCTACTCCAAATTTTTCTTTTGTTTCTTTCACTGCTTGCTCAATATACAATAACATCGGGGAGAGACTACAACCCTGTCTCACTCCCTTCCCAACCACTGCTTCCCTTTCATGTCCCTCAACTCTTATAACTGCCATCTGGTATCTGTACAAATTGTAAATAGCTTTTCGCTCCCTGTATTTTACCCCTGCCATCTTTAGAATTTGAAAGAGAGTATTCCAGTCAATGTTGTCAAAAGCTTTCTCTAAGTCTACAAATGCTAGAAACGTAGGTTTGCCCTTCCTTAATCTAGCTTCTAAGATAAGTCATAGGGTCAGTATTGCCTCACGTGTTCCAACATTTCTACGGAATCCAAACTGATCTTCCCCGAGGTCGGCTTCTACTAGTTTCTCCATTCGTCTGTAAAGAATTCGCGTTAGTATTTTGCAGTTGTGACTTATTAAACTGATAGTTTGGTAATTTTCACACCTGTCAACACCTGTTTTCTTTGGGATTGGAATTATTATATTCTTCTCGAAGTCTGAGGGAATTTCGCCTGTCTCATACATCTTGCTCACCAGATGGTAGATTTTTGTCAGGACTGGCTCTCCGAAGGCTGTCAGTAGTTCCAATAGAATGTTGTCTACTCCCGGGGCCTTGTTTCGACTCAGGTCTTTCAGTGCTCTGTCAAACTCTTCACGCAGTATCTTATCTCCCATTTTGTCTTCATCTACATCCTCTTCCATTTCCATAATATTGTCCTCAAGTAGATCGCCCTTGTATAAACTTTCTATATACTCCTTCCACCTTTCTGCCTTCCCTTCTTTGCTTAGAACTGGTTTGCCATCTGAGCTGTTGATATTCATACATGCGGTTCTCTTCTCTCCAAAGGTCTCTTTAATTTTCCTGTAGGCAGTATCTATCTTACCCCTAGTGAGATAAGCTTCTACATCGTTACATTTGTCCTCTAGCCATCTCTGCTTAGCCATTTTGCACTTCCTGTCGATCTCATTTTTGAGAAGTTTGTATTCCTTTTTGCCTGCTTCATTTACTGCATTTTTATATTTTCTCCTTTCATCAATTAAATTCAATATTTCGTCTGTTACCCAAGGATTTCTACTAGCCCTCGTCTTTTTACCTACTTGATCCTCTGTTGCCTTCCCTACTTCATCCCTTAAAGCTACCCATTCTTCTTCTACTGTATTTCTTTCCCCCATTCCTGTCAATTGTTCCCTTATGCTCTCCCTGAAACTCTGTACAACCTCTGGTTTAGTCAGTTCATCCAGGTCCCATCTCCTTAAATTCCCACCTGTATCGCTGTATCGCTATCTGAATCCCTGAGGCACGGAAGCCTCCCCACCAACGGCAAGGTCCATGGTTCATGGGGGGGGGGGAATGATAAAATGAGCTGACATAAATACTGATTAAATTGTATCAGTTACTAAGTTTTAATGACAAAATGAATCAGTTTTATGACCTTTGAACTATGTAAGGTTATTTTACGTATACATTCCGTATAGATGCTGTCATTTTAATGATATGTTGAGCCAATATGGCAATTACACTAACCAACAATGTTTTTATGAGCTGAAGATGTCTCTTGCATAGCTGAAACTGCCTATCAAAATAAGAAAAAATAATTTGCGATTTTGACCTTGGGGATTTTCAATCCTTATTATGAAAATTTTGAATTTTTATTAGATGTTAAAAAATTTGTAAGTTTCAGAAATGCTTTCCTTACTACAGTGAGTTTGCATTTTACATCCTCTCTACTTTGAGCAATTATCAACTCTTTTACAGCCCAAACAGCAAATCTTTTTTTTACATTTAGTGCCTCATTGCCTAATTATATCTTTTGAGCAGTGTCTGATTTAATTCAGCTACATTCCATTTCCCTTGTTTTACTTTATGTGATTATCATCTTATAACCTCTTGTTAGGGCACTGTTTGATTCCATTTGACTGCCCTTCCAAGTGCTAAGCTGTTCTTGACAATTACATTGTCATGAGTAAATCTCAAAGTTTTATTTCTTCTCTCTGAACTCTAATTCCCTTTCCAGATTTCTCTTTACTGCTTCCTTAAGCAGTACAGACTGAATAACACTGAGAATAGGCTACAACCCTGTCTTACTCCCTTCTCAACTACTGCATTGCTTCCCTTTCATGTCCTTCAGTTCTTGTAAGTGCAGTTTTATTTTTATGAAATTGTAAATAACCCTTCAGAATTTCAGGGAATGTGTCCCAGGCAACATTATATGCACCAACTTCAGATGACAGTAGAAAAAATGTTGAAAGCAAGTAATAACTTTATACAATAATGAAATACAAGTATGTAAACTGGGAAGCACTACAGTATGTAAAATGTATTGACAGACCTCACCACACCCTCAAAACAGCTTCCCATAAGTTTCTGCCATTTGCTTATATGTACTGCTGAAGGCATCATCGAAAGGATACCATAACACAACGTGATATATCCTATTACATCTGGGTAGCAGGATGGCCACGTAACATCACCAGAGTGCGAAATCACATGGTTTCGAAACATTTTACAGAGTATAGCTATACTTTGGCATGTTTTGTGACATTGCACCATCCAACTGAAATCAAGTGTTATTCAGCAACCCTCTTGCCTGCAATTCTGTAACATAGTGCAGTAGTGGTTGGAATTCAGTTTGTACTGCAAGCCTGATGTCATCCTCAAAATAATGATGCAGGTAATGATAATACTAGGTGTCAATAATCTCATACACAGCAACTTTACACCTTACCACAACATTTGGACTCCTTTGTCTTTTTATGTAAATTTCATAGATTTTCCCAAGAACTATACCAGAAGATTTGCTTTTTAACATATCCAGTCATGAAATAGTTCACTTAAGCATATCCAGTCATGAAATAGTTTGCTTCATTGGACATCAGCTGCTGTTGTAGAAACCATGGTTCTCGATTATCATTGCAAGAGTGTCAGTGCAACTTGCAAGTATGTTTTACCTGTCAGTGTATTTTTAACTCTTGAACCATCTGCAGCTTGTATGGATGAAAATTAAAATCAACCAGTCAAGCCCAACAAAATTCATCACAGTTGTAATATTTGTGCTTATCGCGGTGGTGAATGTTTGGGACTGCGTTCAAGCTTCACATGATATGTACCCCCATTACAGGTTCTTACATGTGCCCCTATTACAGATTCTTACATGTTCAAACACTGTGCCTCTCAGGTACAGCCAAATGGCAATCATTACTTTTCCATTGCAATTCTTACTGAGCCTACATGCCAGAGCCCATTCAGATAAAGACATCAAATGGTTCAAATGGCTCTGAGCACTATGGGACTTAACATCTGAGGTCATCAGTCCCCTAGAACTTAGAACTGCTTGAACCTAACCAACCTAAGGACATCATACACGTCCATGCCCGAGGCAGGATTTGAACATGCGACCGTAGCGGTTGCGAGGTTCCAGACAAGCGCCTAGACCCTCTCGGTCACACCGGCCAGCTAATAAAGACTTCCACAACTGCAATTCACCTCTGCATAGACCACCACCCCTGTGCCATACTAACTGCTCAGCTGTCATCTATTCAACCATGTATGCATGTTTCAGGGTTTCCAACTGCAGTTGGTAAAACAATACACACTACCCTGGATATTATTCACTCTCAGAAGACTCTTGGTGCGATGGCCGATGGGAGTAGCTGTTTTGACAGAAGGTAGTTTACAGGGTGTAACTTTGGATTGATATCCACTTGTAGTTGATTGTTACCAATGTTACCTGTCAATATGGTGTGCTAAAATACTGGCATTGTTGTAGCAATGTTGTGTACATGTTAATGTCCACATGTTATTATGATCATGTACAAAGGACATCCTCTCCCCTGTATTTAAAACTAATAATAAAGTTTAACTCAGACAGTGGAAACTCCAGGTTTGAATATCAACAATATAACGAAAAGGGTAGATTGATACTCACTGTAAAGATAACACATTGAACTGAATAGACTGGTAGACATTTAGCCTTCACCTAAAGCCTCCTTCAGAAAAGAAAACACACTCACATTTATTCACACAAGCAAACACCCCTTGTGCACACGTGTCCACCATCTGTGGGAACTTGTATAGGAAAGTAGCTATTAGATTGAACAGAAGCAGCAATCTGGTGGGGGCAGGGAAGGGACAGCAGGGCACAGGTGGGGGAATGTGCAAAGGCTAGGTAGGGACTTGACAAAACTGTCAGGCGTAGTGTCTGGAGGCCGTGGAGCAGGGAGGTAGGTGGGGGTGGGGCTAAGCAGGAAAGGAGAGAAACATGGTAAGGAGTTGACGTCCGGATGTGTTGGCAAAGGGCAGCACACAATAAGAGTGAGAGGATGTGAATAGGGAGGAGATGATAGGACAGAGAGGGCGGAAACTGTTGGAAGGTAAGGGGTTGACGGCCATATGAGTTGGCAAAGGGCAGCACCGAATGAGAGCGAGGGGATGTGAATAGGGAGGAGAGAATAGAACAGAGAGGGAGGATTGGCCGTGTCTTGCACCTAGGTCTTCAACAGTGACATGATGGGATGTTGTAGAGGTTGAGTACGTGACGGAACACCACTTTAGGAAGGATTTTGTGTAGAATGTACCTCATTGCAGGGCATGATGGTAGGTAATCAAAGCCCCGACAAAGGATGTGGCTGCATTGTCACCCAGTACCACACCAGCATGGGACAACTGATCCACATCCTTCATCAGGACTTTGATTATCTATTGCCATGGCCTGAAATGAGGGTCATCTTAGATAAGATTCTTCCTAACCCTCCTAAAATGGTCTTCTGTCACCCACTCATCCTCCACAACATCCTGGTCCATTCTTATGCCACTCCCAATCTCAACTACATGCCACAGGGATTGCATCCCTACACAAGACCAAAGTGCAAGACATGCCCAATCCAACTACCCAGCACTTCCTATTGCAGCCCTGTCACAGGCAATGATTGCAGCAGTAGTGTTATGTGACATGGCTGCTTCACATACATGTGGCCCCGTCTCTGCTGGTGCCACATGTGAAAGCAGCCATTTGATATACCAGCTCTGCTGAAATCATTGCAAAACTTTTTATATTGGTATGACTACCAACCAGCTGTCCAACGAGATGAACAGTCGCTGCCAAGCTGTGGCCAAGGGTAGAGTACACTATTCTGTGGCACACGCTCCAGCCGACAGTTTCCTCCTACTGTGTCCTATCACCTCTTCCCTATTCACGTCCCCTCACTCTCATTGTGTGCTGCCCTCTGCAAATGCATCTGCCCATTTTTCCTGTGTTCCTCTCCTCTCCTCCCCTCCCATGTCCCAGCTCCCTCACCCACAGCCTCCCCCTTCATGTGACAGGCTCATCCAGACAGTGCTCTTCCCTGTCTCCATTTGTACCCTGTTATCCTTCCCCTGTCCACTCCAGATTGCTGCTTTCATTCAATATGGCAGATGCAGTCTGGTCTGAGCTGTTGGGGAAGGCATTCGTGTGGGCATGGGGTGTTTTAGCTTGTGTGAATGAAAGTGTGTGTTTCCTGTTCTGAAGAAGACTTCAGCTAAAAGCTAGATGTGTAACAGTATTTTCATTATGCCTCTCTGCTTCTCAGTATGTCATCTTTATGTGAGTAACAAAGTATCCTTTTCCATACATTGTTAATAACAAAGTTTTATTTACGAATATATAGGTGGACTGAATGTTGTGTTGCATGGTGATACGGGGTTAGGATGAAAGGAAGTGCAAAGGCATGTAGGTATATGCGACCAGGAGACAGCATAATTTGGGACAAGAGTACAGACGTTTTCAAATTATTAGACTAAACAATTATTTTTGATACTCTTAAGTTTTCTAGTGCAAAAATAGGAGAGAAAAGTGTTATAACTGATTTGTTTCAATGGTTTGATTGATCCCCTGAAATTTCCCTTCCAAGCTTCTGCCTCCGTAGCGCAGCAGTAGCATTACTGCCTACCACGCAAGGGGGCCCAGGTTTGATTCCTGGCAGGGGACCAGGTGTTGTGTGTCCTACATCATCTTTTTCCTCATCATTGACACGCATGTCCCTGAAGTGGCGTCAACTAAAAAGACTTGCAATACAGCGGCTGAACCCCAAAGGGGATATCCCACCCAATAAATGTCATACGATCATTTCATTTTCCCTTCCAAGCAACTCACAGATCATTGAATTTTTCACAGTTGGTAACATTTGTCATTTTCCCTCCAAATTGTGTTGGTGTTAGTTGTTTGTGTACATGCTTTGAAACTGTGTTTACAGTAATGTTTTATGTTTCTGTGGTGTACTTCAGCTTGTTATTTATTCTATCAACTTCTTGCTACATTAACAACACAGTAATAGCTTGTTAACTTGCATGTTTTTAGCTATAGGAGTAAATCCCGGAGTTTCCAAAGAAAGGCAAAAGACATTTCACCTCGTAAAGTTTCAGCTTTGGTAGCACTTCTTGCTGAAAATCATTATACAGAGGAAGAAATTGCTGACAGAATGAGAATATCACAGAAAACTATCAGCAGGATTAAACTTCCAGTGCTGAAAGGTCGTGAATACAAGCCAAACAGGGAATGAAAATGTGGACGTAAAAGAAAAATCAGTGCTAGAACAATGAGAAGACTTACAAACATGGCAACAATGAACCGTAAACTTACTTCTACAGACATGAGCCATCAGCTGAAAGGTTTGGGTGTTGAAGTTTATCTTGTGGCAGTGAGGAGAAGGCTGTTTGAATGTAGTTTAAAGGCATACTGGCTAAGGAAAAATCATAACATTGCACTTGTCATGAAAACCAAAAGATTACAGTGGGCTAAACAACATCAGGAGTGGACAAGTGAGGACTGGGTTAAGGTATGTGCAATGATATGGTAAATTAAGTGGGTCTGATCTCTAAAGTTAGGAATTTTGGCTTGAAATTGTGATGTTTTATTGATACTGAAGGAATGCACATTTGAATTTTGGGACTGTTGAGGTCTCCTACGCTACTATTCCCAACTTTTCTAACTTTCAATTTTGTACACATGCTTCAGGTATCCTTTAGTGATAAATCTGCATTCACTGTGATGGACGAAAGCAGCCAGTATGTTAATTGCAGACCTGGAGAACAGCTCAAAGCTGAGTGTGTGCAGCAATGTGTGATGCATCCAACTTTTGTTGTGGTCTGAAGTGTGATGTCCGTGAAAGGTCCTGGCAGGTTACACACTGTTGAAGGGACGATGAGGCAAGAACAATGTAAATAAATCCTTGAAAAGAAACTTTTTCCCCAAATAAATGAGTGGTTTCCTAATAAAGATGCCATTTTTATGCATGATGGGGCACCTTGCCAAAAAGCCAAAAGCGTTTCCAAGTACTTGGAAGAAAAGAAAGTGAAAGTGTTGTCATAGCCAGGGAATAACCCTGATGTGAACCCAGTGAAAATTTATGGGCTCTTGTGAAACAGAGGATAAGGAAATTCACAACAACCATCAGACAAGATCTCATGGAGAAACAAGGAAATCTGGTACAATGACAATGATATTAAGATGTCATGTGAAACATTAATAAAAACTATGCCAAACAGGATAAAAATGTTCATTAAGAACAAAGGTATGCATACAAATTATTGACTATACAAATATAATCTGTATGTGGATGTAAATGTCTAAGAAATGTAAAGTTTTGGAAAAAATGTCTTTAATAATTTGAACCTATCTGTAAGCACACAGATGAGGAAAACAGTAGTGATGACAATAGGAAGGAAGGGAGGAAGAAAGTAGAAAGGTACAACTGACTGGAAAAAATTTGGAAGTAGTAAAAAATTCCAGGAATTAGTTATGAAGTGTGATTAAAAAAGATGCATGAGAGCCAAGGAACTTGGAAAAAGAACACAAGCAAACAGTGCCTACCAAATCGTAAAGGGTAAACTATGGGACAGAAGTCCCGAAGGAATGTAACAATTTTCTGTATTCAGTTTATTATGAACCTGTTGTAGCATATGTAGGTGATATATAGAGGTATCAAAGGGAAGAAAAGAATTGAGGAGATTGGAAAAGGATGGGAATGTCTAAACTTCAGGACAACACTGAAACAACAAAGGTGATGTAGTAAGGACTAATGCCAAGAAAGGAGGTTGTGGCAAATAAGGATTTTCTGAAAGGTTAGTTGGAAAGAGAGCATAAAGAAGACAAAGAAAGTAGATGAACTTAAACAACAAGAGGAGTGCCTAGAGATTGACACCAGTGCAGATCCTTGATTCACAACCTGGCTCAGAAAGCTGGAACTGGGCAGTGAAGAAGGAGAAGAAGAAGAAGAAGAAGCAGAAGCAGATACATTGAGTACCATGCCATGTGCTAGCCAAGCTAGACTATGTTGACTGTGCTAAAAAGCTTTCAGTACTAACAGAGGCCATTCAGCTTCAATTGAAACAGCTACTCCCATCAGCCACCATGCCAAGAGCCTTAACAGAATGAATGAATGGCACGTGTAACTGGGCCTGCCTCAGCAGTTCTATCATTCCACCAACCTTTCAGCTACAATTATAAGTAACGACATTTGTCTTGATGTGTGCCCACCCATTCTATCTCTTTATATTTTAATAGAGATTTTTTTTCATTTTGAAGCTTTCTCTTGTCATCATAACTTACATCTGTATTTACGTTTGTACTCTGCGAACCACTGTGAAGTGCATAGCAGAGTGTACATCCCACTGTGCCCATTCTTAGGACTTCCACCCATTCTATTCGCCTATGGAGCACAGGAAAAATAATTGTTTAAAAGCCTTTGTGTGTGCTGTCACTAATTTTATCCTCATAATCTCTGTGGGAGCGATATGTAGAGGGCTGTAATATATTCCTGCAGTCAACATTTAAAGCTGATTCTTGAAACATTGTCAGTAGACTTTCTGGGGATAGTTTTTGTCTGTCTACAAGAATCTGCAAGTTCAGTGCTTTCAAAATATCAGTGGCCCTCTCCCATGGGCCAAATAGACTTATGACTATTTGTAATGCTCTTCTCTGTATACGTTCAGTATCCCCTGCAAGATCCAGCAGTGTTCTGGGATGGATTGTATGAGTAATATGTAAGCAATCTCCTTTGTAGACTGAATGCATTTTCCTAGTATTCCACCTATAAACTGAAGTTTGCTACATGCTTTACCAACGACTGAGCTTATGTGATCATTCCACTTTGTCCCTACTATGTGCTGAGTGTTTGTATGTGTTTACAGATTGCAGCTGTGACTCACTAATATTATATTCATAGGATACTATGTTTTTTTGTGTTGTGAAATGCACAGGTTTACATTTTTGAACATTTAAAGCAAGCTGCCAATCATTGCAGCACTTTGAAGTTTTATCAAGGTCTGACTGAATATTTGTACAACTTTGTTCACATTATATGTCATTATAGATAACACATCTGTGAAAAGTCTGAGTTGTGCCCTCCCTACCAAGAAATCATCAATCCAGTCACATATTTCTTCTTACATATTTGCTTGCCAATCCTCCTGATTTCCAACAGTCTACTGAAGCACCATATTTCAATCATTTCCCTCCTCTCTCTTCGTACTCCCTCTTTCACACTCATACAGAGTTGTGCTTTTCACTGTTCTTTCTTTTCTTGAGATTTATATTTTATTCATAAACTGCTGATTTTTTTATATAATATAGGAAGCCCCTGCACTTTACAGCAAACATTACTACAGTGTCTTCCTTGCATTCTCCCTCTTCATCTGTTCTACTTCCAAGCTAGCAAAATCCATCCACCTCATCAATAATCTCTTGTCCAAGTTTAACATTTAGCCATGCAGCATTTCCACATCTGGCATACACCATATCTTAGTTTCATTTTTGCTTATGTTCATATCACAGCCATCAGCTAGCACAAGTTCCATTTCATTAAGAACCCAGCGCATCTCCTTTTTCTTTGTGACTACAGTTATGTCATCAGCAGACTGTATTACATCGATTATTTGCTACGGCAAATGACCCCAGCTCAGCTCCTTTGTGTGTGTGTGTGTGTGTGTGTGTGTGTGTGTGTGTGTGTGTGTGTGTGTGTGGCTACAGTTATGAATAATCTTCCCACATTCTCTCTTCAGTGTGCAAATTGAAGAAGAACAGTGACGATAATAGACCATGCCTTACTCCTTTCCTGTTTATGACCTTTTGTAATGCTCTGTTAGTGCTAATGAAACTAGTTTACTGAAGGTAAAGGTAATGGAATACAGTGTTACCTAAGAATAAATGGTACTTCTTTCCATATGATTAAAAGCCTTCTCTAATTTTGAAAATGCAAATTATGCTTATGTTGTTCTAATCTGTATATTTCCCTTCCTTCTGCAATGACAATGACTCTGACAGAAGAAAAAGAAGAAATAAATTTCTAAAGCATCCTGAGTCTTTGAGCATGGCTATCTATCAGTTGTTATTCTAACATATATCAACTTATCATATTACTGCAGACTACTGTAGACTACTCGCAGTGTGAAAATAATGGTGATTTCACTACTCTGGTACTAATAAAAAGAGGACAGATTTAGGAGAAAGAAGAAAACATAAATTGCACTTGTAGTTTTTGAGAAGGCTTTAAATAATGTTGACTAGAATGAAAGATTTATTCTCGTTAACAAAGTGATTGACAGCTAGACAGGGAAAGGGGTGATGCTAGTGTTTCACCATTACCTGCAGGCCAGTACAGCTGCAGTAGCAACAGCTGTGCTGTTCATTACTGAATTCCTTCATATGTTTTCTATTAACCTGCTGTAATGAGTTCACCTTCCAGTATTGCAACAGCCTTAAGACGCGTACACACATGGCCCATTGAACGACGACCAACGGATTCAGCTGAACACTGGTCGACAACACATTGACATTTGGCCTCTCATCCTCACCAAACAATGGGTTTGGGGCCAAGGGATTCGACCATGTGGAATCGCAGTTGATTCTTATAAATTATTGAGGTTGCTCCTATTTTGTTATTTTTATAAAGTAGAGTTTTAACTATAGTTTCATCAGCCGATACTATGAGGGAAGGATTTAGCAGCCGTTGAAAGTGCAGTGTTTATTTTACTTGAGAAGCTTATTATCTGAATAAGAAGAAGAAGAAGAAA
This sequence comes from Schistocerca gregaria, assembly GCF_023897955.1. Classification (NCBI taxonomy): domain Eukaryota; kingdom Metazoa; phylum Arthropoda; class Insecta; order Orthoptera; family Acrididae; genus Schistocerca; species Schistocerca gregaria. The sequence goes on from NC_064929.1 coordinate 187,841,896, forward strand.
TGTTGCTGTTGGATGACCTTTCTTTTAAAAAGTTGAGAGCTGTGTGGTGTGATAAAATTAATGTTTAACTATAAAGCAGAATTGGAATGTAGGCTCTTTGACAGTTTTTTTCTGAATGAAAGCTACAGATATTGAATTGTGTAGGCCCTAAAATTTTCTAAGATTTTGTCTCTTTTTTTCTACTGCTAATTTATCCTGCAAAGAGCCCATACTGCTAAAAGGAAACCATGTTGGTTTGTAGACTTCATCAGCTCCAATTCCAGTTTTCTTTTCTGTTTTTTGTTCACTGTGAAAAGATGTCAAAAAAGATTATATTGTCTTTTTCACATTGTGAACATTGCTTTCTAACAGCTTACTTATTTCCCTCACATCCCTCAAAGCATCTAATCTTTTCAATTTGTATTTACAATCACAGATCATAGGATCCCATAAACATTCCCACTCATGATAAAATGCTGTCTCCATATTTCATGCCACATGCCAGTGCTTTGACACACAATAAATACACACCAGATCAACAGATAAGGGATGTCATTACTGAACCAATAAACATCTGACTTGGAGTTCACATTAGAAGAGCGGTCCTAAGGTAAATCCACCACCAACACTTTCATGTTACTGCCGGCAGTCTGAACTGGACTCAAGGCCAACCACTTTGTCAGATAATTTTCTTCCCATTGACTCTAAGCAAAGCTTGGGCAACAAAGTGGTTGTTTGTCATTCTTTATCAGTTTTCTGCTGCCTTTCACTATTAGCTGTACACATCCTTTATAGGTAAAATCTGTGGCGCAAGTCCCTGACTGGTCTATTGACCTCACTGCAAGTAGAGTTCAGCCATTCTATCCGCAGAAGCACTAGGAGAGGGAGGGGTTGTGTGACCCCTGCCCCAGCTGCCATTTACTCCCAGTAAAGGTCCCGGGTATTTGTTTGTACAGCAGGCTGAGTGAAGCTGGGACCATCCTGGAGGAACTGGAACCAGGAAAAATCCCGGCCCCCATCTGGGATTGAACCTGGCAACTCCAGGGCCTAGACTAGAGCTCTACCTCCTAGACCACCATGGCTACACACCTCCTTTAGAATGACACATAAAAAAAATCAAGACAAACAAACAAACTATGTGATGAAAATGAATCACATCAGCTATGTTAATGATCATAATTGTCGACTGCAGAGCGAACAAAACAGAAGGCACAGCTAAGCTTGTTATTTGACTTTGGTTGTGGTTATAGTGGACCTTTGGTAAACTACTTCTCAGTCACATTGTTTTTCTGACTTGTGTACAGGCAGAGTGGTCTCTACTCTGTCATCACTAAAGGTGGGCCTCTCTCATCTGGTATCTCAGTGATCTATCCTTTCTTTTTAACTTTGCCCAACCCATATCTCTCTGCTACCCAAGCGTGGCTACTTTTGCATTAAAAGTAATTGCCAACTTTGTGGATGATGTTGTTGCTGTGATCTTCAGCCTGAGGACTGGTTCGATGCAGCTATCCATGCTACTCTATCCTGTGCAAGCCTCTTAATTTCTGAGTAACTACTGCAACTTACATCCTTCTGAATCTGCTCTCTGTCTTTATGTTTCAGTCCTCCTGTACAATTTTTACCCACAACATTTTCCTCCAGTACTAAATTGCTGATCTCTTGATGCCTCAGAATGTGTCCTACCAACCGATCCCTTCTTCTAGACAGGTTGTGCCACAAATTTCTCCAGTTCTATTCAGTAACTCCTCATTAGTTACATGTCTGCTCAGCCAATCTTCAGCATTCTTCTGTAGCACCATATTTTAAAAGCCTCTATTCTCTTCATTTAATTTTTTGTCCATGTTTCACTTCTATACATGGCTACACTCCACATAAAACTTTCAGAAAAGACTTCCTGACACTTAAGTCTATACTTAATGTTAACAAATTTCTCTTCTTCAGAAATGCTTTTCTTGCCATTACCAGTCTACATTTTATATCCTCCCTACTTTGGCCATCATCAGTTATTTTTCAGCCCAAATAGCAAAACTCATCTACTACTTTTAAGTGCCTCATTTCCTAATCTGATTCCCTTAGCATCACCTGATTTAATTTGACAACATTCCATTGTCCTCATTTTGCCTTTGTTGGTGTCCATCTCATATCCTCCTTTCCATTTAACTGCACTTCCGAGTCCTTTGCTGTCTCTCAAAGAATTACAACGTCATTAGCAAAACTTGAAGTTTTTGTTTTTTCTCCCTGTACTTTAATTCCTACTCCAATTTTTCTTTTGTTTCCTTTACTGCTTGATCAGTGTAAAGAGTGAATAACATAGGGGATAGGCTACAACCCTGTCTCACTCCCTTCTCAACCACTGCTTCCCTTTCATGCCCCTTGACTCTTATAAATGCCATCTGGTTTCCATACAAGTTGTAAATAGTATTTTACCCCTGCAACTCTCAGAATTTCAAAGAGAGTATTCCAGTCAACATTGTCAAAAGCTTTCTCTAAGTCTACAAGTGCTGTAAACATAGGTTTGCCTTTCCTTGACCTATCTTCTATTAGAAGTTGTAGGGTCAGTATTGCCTCACGTGTTCCTACATTTCTCCAGAATCCAAACTGATCTTCCATTAAGTCAGGTTCTACCAGTTTTTCCATTCTTCCGCAAAGAATTTGTTAGTATTACAGTTATTAAACTGATAGTTTGATCATTTCCATGCCTGTGATGTGATTTCTATTAGCCTCGACTTTTTAACTTATTGATCCTCTGCTGTCTTCATTATTTCATCTCTCAAAGCTACCAGTTCTTCTTCTACTGTACTCTTTTTAAATATCTTCAACATTTCATGGCCCTTTCAGCAGCCGTATAGATATAAATTTTAATTATCAACAGTCTCAGTTGCACCGTTTACCTAGAATTTACCTAGGTTTCAGTCAGGATAAGCCAACCTTCTTCAGAATAACAGTAACTACTGTTTGTCCACTATGGACAAATGGTAGTTACTGTTATTCTGAGCCTCAGTTGCACTGTTTACCTAGAATTTATCTAGGTTTCAGTCGGGATAACCTAACCTTCTTCAGAGTAACAGTAACTACCGTTTGTCCATCTGTTCTTGTCAATGGTGGGGATATAGAAGTCAATATGTTAAGATATCGAAGTCAGCAAGTTAATGCATTTAGTATATTTTCATTCATTTTTGTCTTGTGCAATAATATTCTGGGGTGACACCTCGCTTAGGCAAAAAGGATTCATTCCACAGGAGAACTGAAATATGTGTGGAGTTCACACATGTACATCTAGCAGACATCTCTTTAAGCAGTTGGTAATATTAACCACAGCCTCACAATAAATTTATTCATGTATGAAATTTGTTATCAACAATCTGTCTGTCTGAGGATAACAGGCAAATTCAACAATTCAAATTAAACAATATTATTTAATGAATCTAACATTGGCACAAGAAGGGCTGAAATATGTGGGTATGAAACTCTTTAACAATCTAGCAATTGAAATAAAATGTCTTGACATATAGCAATAGTGTTTCCAAATGTAAGTTAAAGATGTTTCACCTTGACAACTCCTCCTGTACTGTAGGGAAAAAAGCAGACAGCCATATAAATATTATTTTCTATTTTTGTTTTGGTTATTAAGTTGTATATAAGTGTTATATGTTTGTTCTGTTGACACATTCCACATCATAACATCTTTCATGAATATTATCTGTGGAACAAGTAACTAACAAGAAAAGTACTAATAGGTCCAAAAGCTATGACAGATTCATGTACTTTAATACTGGCTGTACTAAAAGTTTTGTCTCCTATGAAGTTAAGTACTAGGCAACAGTTCTGTCTCGTAATTTTATAGATTTCTCAAGAGAAATTTCTTTTTATGTAACTAATGTACATTTGACTTGTTCCATGTCTCTCAGGGTTCTGCCTTATGTTAAGATGGACGAAACATGAGATGTGGACAGATAAAGGCATGAATTAACTATGATCACTAGATCCATGAATTTCATCCTGCTGTGGCTACTAGATATACAATTTGTGTTTCTTCTTATGAGAAAGATACAATAGGTTGATCGCTTAACTGCTGAAGCTAACTGTACTGCCAAATGACAGAAAACTCTGCACTGTATTAACTCCACAGGTGGATAAACAGGATGGTGCACCTGAGGAAGTTGTCAAGGAGGATACAGAAGACATCGGAAAAAATAGCAATGGCAATCACAAAGTCAAACGGTTGTACATAGTGGAGGAGGAATATGATCCAGAATGCATAAGCTGCTCTGACGGGCGGTTGACAAGCAACATTGGTGAAACCGAAAGCAACAACTGGAATACTGTGAGGAGGTGTGATGGGCAGTCCAGGGTCTGTAATTCAACTGTCTAGTTTGTGTAACATCATCTCAGTTTATTGACAATGTAGCAATCACAAGAAATTTAGTGCAGCAAGGTACAAATTAGGCTTTTGAGCAAATATCAGCTGTATGACAGATGGCAGAAACTAGCATCCCTGTGCACAGCACAGAAATCAGAGTGAACACATTGTATTGAACACATTATATGTCCTATGAACTAGGCTTATCTGGGTAATTGAGTGATTCCGTTGCAGTTAGTTGTCATAAAATCAATTGCACTGTATATTTCAGCATAAGTATTTTGTCATGAAAAGTCATAAACACAAATGACACAAAACAATAAAAAAATCATACTTTTAAATTGTTTACTTTTTTCCATCATACAGTGCAGTTCCATTCTTTGGAAAAAAAAGAAGAAATAAAAAAATGTTAATAGGGGTTCAGCAAGAGTATAACTAGGAAAATGGCAAACCACACACATAAAGTAATTTATGAAGTTTGCCGTGCAAGTTACTCATTCAAAAAAATATGTATGTTCTCACCAGCCTTCAGTATCAGAATTGTGTAAATGACACAAAAATTCTAATCGTGAGTTTTTCAATGTGAGGAATGAATAATTGGAAATTAGTATTTCTGGTAGTGCGAGAATTTCTGGTAGTGTGAGATGCCAAATGATCCTTACATTTTATAACACACAACCACATCCTGCATTGACATTGGTGACAGACATCTAATGTACAGTGCACCAGAATGTAATGCTCAGAAAGTCAAATGCATGGATAGAGAAAGTTTCTGAACATGGGTATGCTACTCATAAGAAAATTTATTGCCACTGATGGAAACTTAAAATGAACTGGGTCATCCAAGCCACAGATTCTTGACAAAGAACTGTTTATGCAGTAAAATGTAAAGAGATGGTGTTGAGTTGTGTTGGAGGACATCCGTCATTAGCCACATGCCAATGTGCTTCCAAATGCACGCTTTGATGGATGCACTGTGGAAATTACTGATGCAGTACAGGGTTATGTTCTTATCTTAAAAATGTGTACACAGAATGGGACATTTCATTTCTGTCAGTGACTTCTCCCGTTCAATTCTGCAGTGCTGAACTGACTGCTATTTGTATTGCTTACAGAAGACATCACTTTTAAAGATGATGGTGTGTCCACATTTGTCTGAGATTACTAGAAATTATCATTAGTTTGTTGGCTAGAATTGTACAAGATCTATTAACAAGTTCTAGTTGGTATTGATTTGAGATGTGCTGCCAAAATTGTTGGAGTTCATACCAGTATTGTCTGCACAAGGATGTGGTTTAATTCTAGCAGTGCACCAGCTCACTTCCATAGTGCTACATCTACATTTACAGCTACATCTGCATGGATGTTTTGCAAATTGCACTTAAAGTGGCTGGCAGAGGGTTCATTTAACCACCTTCGCAGTAATTCTCTATTATTCCAACCTTGAAAACTGCACGTAAAAAATGAATACCTATATCTTTCTGTGCATACTCTTATTTCCCCTATTTTATTATGATGATCATTTTTTCCTCTTTAGCTCAGAGTCAACAAAATATTTTCGTATTTGGAGGAGAAAGTTGGTGACTGAAATTTTGTGAGAAGATTCCGCTGCAATAAAAACCATCTTTGCTTTAGTGAAGCCCACCTGTATCACGTCTCTCCCCTATTTTGCAATAATACAAAACATGCTGCTCTTGTTTGAACTTTCTCGATGCACTCCATTAATCCTATCTGGTAAGGATCACACACTGTGCAGCAGTACTCCGAAAGAGGCCTGACAAGCATAGTGTAGGCAGTCTCTTTAGTACAGCTGTTACGTTTTCTAAGTGTTCTGCTTATAAAAAGCAGTCTTTGGTTTCCCTTCCTTACAATGTTTTCTGTGTGTTCTTTCCATCTGGTGGGTTACTCCTACCACTCTACAACTTTCCAGTCTTTGGGTATGAATTTTTTGTCGAGTGTGCAGTTGTATGTGATGTTAAATGTAGAGCTTTGCATGAACATACTCTGAAAGGAACCTAACTGGTATACAGTCTGGACCAGAAGACTTGCTTTTATTAAGTGATTTAAGTTGCTTCACAACTCTGAAAATATCTATTTCTAAGTTACTCATGTTGGGAACTGTTCTTGATTCAAATTCTGGTGTATTTACTTTGTCTTCTTTGATGAAGGAATTTTGGAAGGCTGTGTTTAGTAACTCTGCTTTGGCAGCACTCTCATCAACAGCACTTATGTTGCTCTCATGCAGAAAAGGCATTGATTGTGTCTTGCCATTAGGTTTCTTTACATATGACAAAAATCTCTTTGGATTTTCTGCCAGGTTTCGAGACAAAGTTTTGTTGTGAAAACTGTTATGAGTATCTCACATTGAAGTCTGCACTTAATTTCAAGCTTTTGTAATAGATTCCCAATTTTGGAGATTTTGCGTTCATTTCAATTTGGCGTGCCTTTTTTCTTTGTTTCTGCAACAGTGTTCTGACTTTTTTGTGTGCTAAGGAAGGTCAGCTCCATTGTTTATTAATTTATTTGGTATAAATCCCTCAGTTGCTGTTGATACTATTTCTGTGAATTCAAGCCACGTATTATCTGAACTTGCATTGTTAATTTGGAAGGAGTGGAGATTGTCTCTCAGGAAGGTGTCAAGTGAATTTTTATCTGTTTTTTTGAATAGGTATATTTTTCATTTATTTTTAGTGGATTTGGGGGTTACAGTGTTCGTTCTCGCTACGACAACCCTGTGTTCACTAAACTCTATGGCCATTTTGATGGTTATTAGCTCAGGATTATTTGCTGCTAAGTCAGGTGTGTTTTCATAATCATTTACTATTCAAGTGGGATCATAAACTAACTGCTCAAAATAACTTACAGAATATGTTTTAGCACAATTTTGGAGGATATTTTACGCATATTTTCGGATTTAAATGTGAATTTTTGCCAAAATATCGAGGGTAAATTTAAGTCACCTCCAACTATAATTGTATGAGGTTGGTAAAAGGAGCCAGTTATTATTTTATTCTAGTTGCCAAAAATTACATCTACCCATACTAACTCAAGGGAGCTGTCTACTTCAATTTTGACACAAGATAACTACTTCTAACATCAACAAACATGCCACTGCCAACTATGTTTAGCCTATCCTTCCAGAACACTGTTAGGCCCTTCGCAAAAATTTTTAGTGAACTTATTTCCTGCTTTATCCAGCTTTCAGTGCCTATAACAATTCGAGAAACAGTGCTTTCTATTAATACTTGGAGCTCTGGTACTTTTCCAACACAGATTCTACAATTTACAACTGGTATACTGATGGTTCCTGAATCTTTCCTGTGTTCAACCTGTAGTCTTTAACACTGAAACCCTTTTTGTATTTCCCCAAGACCCTCTAACCTAAAAAAAAGCCCAAACCACACCACACAGCCACTGCTACCCATGTAGCCACTCTCTGCATCTAATGGACTCCTGAGCTATTTAGTGGCACTCAAAACTCCACCACCCTCCGGAGCAAGTCGAGGAATCTGTAGCCTACACGGTCACAGAACTGTCAGCCTCTTGATTCAGACCCTTCACTGGGCTCTGCACCAGAGGTCTGCAATTTGTCCTGTTGACTGTGCTGCAAATGTTAAGCTCTGCTTTCCTCTTGCAAGCATGACTGGCAGCCTTTAACACTTCTGTCAGCCACTGAAAACCAATGTGAGCCACCACCTGCAGTTGATTGCACCCTGTGGTCTTCATAGTATATGGAATGACTCCACCTGGTATGCACACATAGTGCACACTGGATTTCTTCGCCTCGTTGGCAGTCATGTCCCTAAGAGCCCCCATAATGCGCTGAACACTGGAGAGCTCCAACTACCAATAATCTAACCCTTTGTGATTTCCCAGATCTTGCAGGCTGAGAGGTTTCCTCTGAAACAGGACAAGTGACTGCATCTGGGTGAGGGACAGTGTCAGCCACAGACAGCATCGGAAACCTGTTTGTCAGACTAATAGGGAATTCTTTCACCACCTGCTGTGCCCCAATGTGACCCACCACTCGACCATGGGTGAGGGGTAGACCTCAGTATGAGCAGTAACTGGGCTGGTCACTGGTGCGGAACAATCAGTGGACTTAGACATGCCGGACTTCCATTAGAGCCTCATGGCCGGCCCACATCAGTGATGCCGATCCACTGCAGCTTCAAACTGTGTAACTGAAGCACCTGAATAACAGGTTGGATTGGAAAGGGAGGGGGAAGGGAGAAGGTTCTGTCCATGACCATAGCAACCACTGGATCACAATTCTCTGGATATTTTCTTATCAGATCACGTGAAGAAGTTGAGGTATGAAAAACAGTAAGGAACAGGAGAGGAACTGGTCGGTAGTGTCCTAGCTGCCTGTCTAATAGCTAGCAGTACAGCAAATAGCATGTACATTTGAGAGAATGTGCAAAAATGTAAGTAATTGCAATATTCCAGGCTGGTGGTAAACATTTTGAACAATGACTAACTTTCAAGTTGTTGTCGCAATGTGCAAGTTTGTTGTAACAGATTTAATACTGATAATGTACGAAGTATAAACATTTTTTGAGAGAGACTGACTTGTTTCATTATAGCCAGATAATGATTTGTCAGTGATAGCTGTATTACATGGTAGTGTTTAACTGCTGGAGCGTAAGAAAACTCAAACCCTGTCTAGTCAATATTTTAACATTCTAGGGCTTGTCACTGATACAAAAATAGCTTTCCATTTGAATGCACAAGCAGGTGAACACTGTTTGGATGCTGTGTAAGGGAACAGAAGGTGAACATTCAATTTTCATAAACTACAATTTCATAGTGTGTGATGTACTTCTGCCAAGCAGCCTCAAGCGTAATGTGTAATATAATTTAGATCTTCTTTATCTTTACTAATGGCGAATGTGCTTTTGTATGCTTCTTGGACTTCTGCTGTACCTTTTACTACATTTCAGCTTAGAATTGTTATACCACATTTCCATCAAATAACTTGTGAAATTCCAGTTGAATTAACAAGTTATGTAATGTCTTTACAAAACAACAGTAATCAGATTACATTAGCCTGCTTGGTTCAATATACTGAATAAGAATTAATAACAGACATTATTTTCACATATTTTGTTAACTAACTTCCGTTGTTCATGTATCTGTGCTTTGAGACCGTGCATCTTCGAGGCCCTTGGCGGTACACAGAACGTTTATTCCTCTCGCGAAGTTGCTGTGCTCGCTGTCCCTTGCTGAAGACATACAAAACAAAAATATCAACCTCACACAATATCTGTATATTTACAGTCAATCTCTCTCTCTTCTTTTAATAACTTTTATTTCTGAGAATTATTCATCTCTAAGAAAATGCAGGGACACACATAACTTCTCTAGAGCGGCATGTGTCACTAAATGTCACAGTGGCAGCAGATGTTTCCAGTACTGTAAGAAGCTTAAACCTATTATACCAAATATCAGTGGAAAGGATGCACTTGGCACTACTATTTCCATGTGTAGGGGTGGTACACAAGACTGAATCAAATATAATTGAGATATTTTTTAAATCTTTATTTGAAAATAAAAATTATAAGTGGATGTATGTTTCTATATAGCTCCATGCTTTCTGAACACATTTCCCCAGCAAATGGGTAACTCTGACATCCCACCCTTGTAGAATGAAGTCTGTGGTATCTGCAGTCAGTTGCACACATAGGCTTCAACTCCCTGTTCTGTGCTGGTGGGTAGAATACCAAGCCTAGTACACGTCCAATGTGGCACTCAGGGGCTAGAGCACCAAGTTACAACAACTGAAGATAGGCTGATAAGAGCCTGAAACTGGCTGTGTGTGAATAAAAAGAGCTTTACAACTGAAGTGGTATTTTCAACCTCTGGTATAACGCTCAGTTGCAGTTGTGGATGTTCCCCCAACAGTATTGTTTGTAGGTCTGTCACAACTAAACAGTCTGTGACATAGGTCCTCTTACTTAGATTTCACCGGTCCAGGGTCCCCTTTTTTTCTCCATTCCCTGTCCACTTCTTTTGATACAGGAGTACAGCAATGAACCAAATTTCATCACAGACAATGATGTGAGTCAGTAACAAGTCTAATACTCCTGAAATTTAGCAAAGAGATGCTCACATACCTGCAGACTGTTCAGTTTTTGATCAGTTTTCAAAAGTAGAAGAACCCATTTGGCACATACTTTCCTAGACACTAGCTTGTCCATGATAATGGCAAAAATGTTGCCACAACTTATCCAAACCTCACTGGCAGTCTCAGTGACCATCAAATGCTTGTCACCCTCAAGAAGCTGTTGAACACAGCCAATGATGATGTCTGTGCAGCAGCCCCTTATCACTCTGGAAGTGTAACATAATTTGCTGCAAAGCTCACAACAACTTTGTACGTAAGTGTTTGCACTGTACAGCTGCTTGGTGAAAATACACACCTTATTAACTTACACTGTGAAATATCAAATTGACACACACATTTTCTACATTGTGAGGCAAAGAGATTATTTGCCTTTGAGACAATGTTTCCCTTTGCTCCAGCAATTAAAAATTGAGAGGTTGATAACTATTCCAGCTGACCACACACCATCTATGTATGTGATGGGATGGGGTAATATGATAATGACATTAATAGCAGAACAACTGCACGTAGAATCATGAGAAGGGATATGGCAATGATTGAGGGGCAGTACTAACTCGCTGTGTCTTTTATTTCACGGTGGTATTTCAACCATGTCGTATCGTTATGCATAGATGCCAACGTTGTGCCGCCCAGGGCAGGTAAGCACTAGGAAGTAAGGGACCGCTATAGGGGTCATTCCCTTGGGATGTAGGTGGCACTGTCCTTTCACAAGCTAGACAGAGAACGCATGGCAGAGGGAAAGCATGAAAATGTGCTTTGTGTGGGCACTAGGACGTCGCCATGTTACAGACCGCCACGTCCTAGGACAGTACTGCAGGATTCAGTTATGGTGCTAAACATTTAACAGTTATCCTTGCTCCCTCTCCCCAGTCCAACCTCTGGATCACATAGCGCAAGTGCACCTTCAGTTGGATGAGAAAAACTTGCTGGTGGTATGAAGGATTTCAGAGAAATGCTATTGTGGGCATGCAAAAGCATAGACTCCAGCCACAGATAACACATTTATAAAGTGTACCAAAAATAACCACAGACTGACTTTATTGTGTGGCTGGTGGCCTGCCAAGTCAACCAAGAGAGCAGAATTTCCCTCTGCCCCACAAATAATGAAATTGTGCCAGTGGATAAAGCATAGTCTGTCACAACTAAACAGTCTGTGACATAGGTCCTGAGCTCCACTTCTTAGAAGATGAGCATGGTAAAGTACCTCATTAAGAGAAGAGT